>NW_007065394.1:102876-116044 GCF_000164805.1 Carlito syrichta
AAAAAAAAAAAAAAAAAGAATCTTAATCTAATTTCTGTAGAATGGCTGATTTGGAGCAGGTCTGCATCCTGAGAGGTCAGTGAAGTTAAAAGAGTTGCAAAATGTGCCTTGTTCTTGTGCATGTACCTTTTAAAACAAAATCTCTTTCTACTTAGACTATAAATGTCACAAGGGAAGGGATTACTGTCTGTTCAATAGTGTCAGGGCATGTAAGAATGCCTAGCACAGAATCTGCTCTAATATTTGTTGAGTGTGTGACCCAAATGATTGATATTGTACATCTGGATATATTCATGTCTGATTTTTTTAATGACAATTTTGATTTTGGCGTGTTTTCTTTTTTATAGCTTACAGTGAATATAATTGATAAACAGGCATATTTGATACTTAAAAGAGGCCGCTTTAAACATAGATGTTTCTTTAGAAAATGTCTTACCATCTTTGAATAATCACTTCAGTATATTTTCTGAGATATTCTTTCTTATTCCAATAAACAAATAGATTACTGAATGAATTAGGAAATGAAAATGTCTACTTAAAGATTATTTTAAGTAGAATTGAGAATATTTTGCATATTCTCAAATAATATTTTTCTTTAAGCATATTTAAAGAATATTTATAGAATATTTAAAGAACACTTAAATAATACTTTTTCACTGGATTCATTATTCGTTCATTCATCACTCATTTATCACATGTTTTATTGGTTATCAAGTCTGTGCCAGGAATGGTGTAAGGTATTGGAAATACAATCATAAGCCCACTGTGCCTGCCTTCTAGGGGACTATATAATGAAAGCAAATACTTGCAACAGGTGCTGTACTAGGTATTCTGAACATACTAATTCGTTTATTTCATTAACAACCACCAAATAAATTAGGTTACTCATATTTAGTAGATAAAAAAAATAGAGGGATACAGAGAATAATTTGTCTTTATATCAAGAATTCTGGCTCCACAGTCCATAATCCTCATCACCATTACAGCTTCATGTCACTTCATTTAATAAAGGAATGCCCAACACAATTGCCAGGCCCACTTCGTGTGTTTAAAAATTACATATTGAACCAAAGCTCATCTGGCCTAAAGGAAGAAAGGACATTTGGAAAGCCTAAGCACATCTGCATGGGAAGAGTGTACTCCCTAAAGCTCATAAATTACGTGGTTCCCTCACAATAAAGAGTGTAAAACATTTTAAAGGAGTTCAACTATCTCAGTAGTTGGTATGTAGTTGACTTTGTCAATCAGTGTGTAAATTTCTAAATTTTTTTCATGCTAGTTAAGTGGCTGTGGAAAGTTTTCATATTAATTTAAGAGAGGAACAATACTCATTATTACTATTGCAATGAGTTCTGCTGTCATCTGCCACATTAAAGGTTGTATGAATGACCTTTAGTGTCTTTAATCATTTTCTAAAGGTTCTTGGTTTGACCAAATTAAATATTTATGTTACAGCTAGAGAATTTACTATAAAAAACCAAAAATGATGATGTTTATTGAGGAACCACTTTTAGTTACATATATACAGATTAAATTGATGCCAGGGAGTAAATCTTTGTAAGATATCACTGTGAAGACTTAGAATAATTATTCATTCTGTGTAATGGCAAGTAGAATCCTATAGTTGACTATTAGGACTAATAGTTTATTATTATCTGGATTTCCTTATGAAATATGAGGAAAATAGGGATTAAGTAGACAATCTGAGTGACCTAAATACAGTCATGGTCTAATTTCCTCTTACTTCTCTATTAAAATATGTTCCTTAAAATCACAGAAAACTTTCTCAATACACAACGTTAAAAAGAGGAGAATGAGAACAACCCAGAATAAGGGGTTCATTTTAGAGAAGCTGGCCGAAGGCCCTGAAGCAGTATTGCGTAAGTGAACACTAACAAAGATGAAATTAACTAATGATTTTTCAGGATCTATCAGTAATAATTCAAATGGCATTGGTTGTCAGATGAGCTATCGGGGTCATAAAAGGAAACGAACGAGGAGCTGAGAAATCTCTTCCCTTTTCCTGTTGCTTTTAGGGACATGCTTTGCATGCTAAAAACTCCTCACCAACAAGGACAGTTCAACGAGAGATGAACCAGACACACTTGTGCTGGCTCCTGGACCTTGTCAGTCCTGCTGGGCTGCTTTGTGTAATTTGGCATGGTTAGTGCTCAGACAGGATGGATCAAAGCACACAGGAGCCAAATATGAGAATTCAAAGGCAGAAAAGGCTTCAGATACTCTGGAAAGCATCTTGGTGTAGAGCTTCCTGGTGTTTTAATTTCTTGTAGTATTTTACCTTTTGGGGCTTTACAAAATTTAACTATGGTTGGAGTGAAGTGCTCAGCTGGGTGCTTGCTTCTATCATTTTTCCTAATGAATGCACTATGAGAAATGCTTGAGAAATTGGATTATCCTATGTGAATTTTCTTACCTATTTTGTCTAAGCTGTTCAAATCTTGTCACTGGAACAAATTCACTGAGCTTCTTCCTGCTTCTGTGAGGGAATAAGATATGAGGATACCCTTAGCTGCTAGATAAATCTAGCTACTTCTTAAGTGAATGACCACAGCTGGATGGCTACTCCAAGTAATATTATGTAAGTAGGTTAAGACAAGAAATATAGAGCCTTATTAACATTTCAAGGTCAGTTGAGAGAGGGAAAATATAATGAATGTGTTGGAGTTTGGCCAGGGCAATGGTGTTAAAGCTCACTCAGAGAAATAGATAAATCTGAGACCCTGACCTCTGTTTAAGCTCCCACCCCAAAAATGATTATCTTTGCCAAAACTTTTGATGACATTCCAGAATATTGCCTCATAGGTGACTCTAAAGGAATGCTGCCTTCAGTTTAATCATCTTGGGCTCTGCAAAACCCAGGTGTTAAGTAGAAAATTAGACCATTTTTATATTTATTTGTCTTTTTTTGGTACTTTTTAAATCATTGGAAAAATTGAGACATTTAAATCACAAAGTGAGATGTTCTCATATGGAGAAACAAACTTTCTCATGAAAAAGTACACAAAGATTAAAACAATTCTGTTGCTGAATTTGGAGTACATAGTTATACAAATTCTGTTATAGTCATCATCTAGGCAACACCTTTGTGTTACAATAAAATTGCATTATCATTGATAAGAGGAGACAGCATTTTACTACTTGCCAAAGTTCATCCAGAATAAAGAGCAGGCATAGATACAAATCTTCCATCTCATGAAACTTATAACCTTTCACTCCAGACTTCACTTATATCTTTAATTTATAATAAAATAGTTTATGGTTATGGAAAATAAACAACCCATTCCACCATTCTTTTAATGTACTTACTTAATGAACCTAAAAAGTCACTTTTTAAGAGTCTTCTAAGTATCATCTTCACTGATAATTAGAAAATATAATTTTATTATGCACATTTCTAGTTGACTTGCTACTACCACTAGCACAGTGATCTTCAGAATTTGTTTTTACATACATTCTTGGTTGGAAAGAGCCAAAGAAGTTGTCTAGTCCAACCAACCACTCAATCCAAAATCCCATCTTTCCTCTCCACAAACAATTTCAATCACATAGACTCTCTTTTTTGCAAGGATGTTTGTAGGCAGTTTCAATTATTTGAAAATTGTTGCTCTGTTGAACTGAATTTTGCCTTTGTTACGACCACACTAGTTGACTAGTTATCTTCTTCAATAGAAAGTAGCATACATTTCATCATTGTCTTGATCTAGGTACTAGACATGTGAGCATGTTCTCTTTATAGCACATTCACTAAGCTATAAATGTATTATGTGCACACTTTTCTGTATCTGTGGGAAACTTCAATAAGTTGTTAACAAAAAACAAAAACAAACAACAACAAAAAAGAGTCACCATAACTTCATTATTTCAGTTTTATCTGTAGAAGGAAAACTGATTTTTTTTTTTTTTGAGTTGGAGTCTCACTCTGTCACCCAGACTGGAGTGCAGTGGCCGCTCCCGGCCACCGCAGTCTCGACCTGCTGGGCTCCGGCGATCCTTCCTCCTCAGCCTTCTGAGTAGCCGGAATTACAGGCGTGCGCTACCACGCCCGGCTGATTTTTTTGATTTATTGTAGAGATGAGGTCTCGCTGCCCAGGCGGGTCTCGAACCCGCGGGCTCAGGCAATCCACTCATCTCAGCCTCCCAAAGGCGCGGGATTACAGGCTGAGCCACCGAGCCCGGCAGAAAACTGATATTTTAAGAAAGGCAATTTTTAAGAAAACTAATGAAGAAGGCAATAGATATACATAGTTTCAGCAGTTGGAAAATATCTTTGAAAAGTATGTTTCATTTAGACCTTTTTCCTTGTTGGGGTCAAACTACCATGAAAGAAGTTGAACATGAGTCTGAAATTTACATAGCTGTACCTTGGAGGCATCAGCAGTAAGTCTAGTTCCTCTTGTCAGAAAGGGTTGATAGCGTTTTGAATCTGAGAATGCTTTATATAATCAATTCACTAAGAACCATTATACTTGAGAGAGCAAGCAAATGAAAAGAGTGAGAAAAATAGAAAGACAGGAATAAAACAGGTTAATCTGCATAAGGCAGCAATATAATTACCTAAAAAAACTCAATAACAAATATATCTTGATCTAAACCATGACTATAATTTAAAGAAAAATTAACTTCTTTATGAACTGCAGGAAATTTTGCTTGACTGAGTTTGAAAAATCGTAAACAACTGGCCGGCATCTACATCATTGTGTTATATTTGAAACATATTGATGGTTTCACATGGGCTTAAAAGGGCTCACCCACATATAGCCTTATCCAATTCATCTCTTTTTTTTGTATATAGTTACTTTGGGAAATAAACCAAAAAGTCAAAATGGAAAAAAAGAAAAGAAAACAAAGAGAAAACATTATATGTCAACAAATTCTTGTGGCTCTGTCTTGAGAAGCTAACTCAACAAGATCAGCTCTACTAAAACACCTGACTGGTAAAATTACTTCTGTCATAAACCAATGAACTAAGAATATGCACTTGGCTCAAAGATAGTGCCAGAGTGTAATAACTGGCATAAAACTAGGCCAACTTTGCCTTGAGCTAGAAAGTGCTTTATTGCACAAATGATTCTAATCACGTCCCCATTAATAACTCCTATATGTTTGACATGATCCTTTAAAAAAGGAAATCATAAAATTATAAAAAAGATTTAATCAAATTTTAAATGTTTTTTTGCAAAGGCTTTCTCACAAAAATACAAACTAATGCCTTTGAGATTTTTAAAAAATAAATCTTTAGATTCTTGACAGGAAGCAGGTGGAAAAGAAAAACTTAAAGATAAGATTCTCCTGAAAATGAAAGATCAATCAGAAATAAGAATAACACATTTTTCAAATTATGATATGTCAACTGGTATGTAAAACTTAATTTATCAAAATGCTATAATCAGAGCAATAATTCTGAGCCTTAATTAAATATATCTGGTTTAGAAGAATGAAAGACTCTTCCTAAAGTTCATTAAAGGTTTTAGCTGTTAAGGGTAAAACTTTACCTGACATGTGCATTGGCGATCAATATTTGCTGAGAGTCATCAGATCTGACTGAAGCTTCAACTGAGTGATTTCAACATTTTTATAGTCCACAAATATTTGTTGGACCTCCTATTATGGGTTAAGCACTGTGCCAGGTCCTGGAGCTACAATAGTCAACAAGATGTTTAAATTCTTATTCATAGAGGACAGTTCTAGTCAGAACTAAGAGAGAGGAGCTAAAAAATAAACAGAGGTATGTGTGCACAGATGCATAAAATCAGATAATGGCAAACAATACAAAAAATGAATGAGGGGAAGGCCATATAGTATATGTATGTACGAGTAGGGGTGCAGAGGAAGGTGGCATTTTATTTAGGGAGGTCCAGGAAGGTCCAGAAAATCTATTTTAACAAAGACTTAAAAGAGGTAAAGAAAGCACCATGCAAAAGTCTGCAGTCTTCCAGGCAAAGGGAAAAGTAAATGTAAAGCTCCCAAGGCAGGAATGAGTTTGGTCTAATCAAGCAGGTTCAATAACCCAGTCTAGCTAAAGTAAATACATCGAGGAAATCAAGAGGTGAGTTGGGAAAGGAAGGCCAAGAGAAGATTATATAAGGGCTTACAGAACATGTTAAGGAGTATGGGTTTCATTCAGAACATGATGTGAACCAATGGACTGTTTGGAGGACTCCTATGACATGATGCACATTAAAAGTTATTCCAACAGCTTATGTGGAGACCTGATTAAGGAAGTCAAAAGTAGAAGCACACCAATATGTTAGGCTATTGCAATTACAGTAGTCAAGGTGAGACATGACAGTGGCTTGGTTTAGAGTAGAAATAGAAGAGATAAGAAGGCATGGTCATGCTTGGAACATATCTCGAAGGAGTCACCAACAAAATATGTACATGACTCAGATGTGCTATGTGAATCAAAGGAAGGTAAATATGTTGTTACCATTTACTGAGATGGGATGAATTAGTTGTGTTGTTATTGTTGTTTTGTGAATTTTTTTGGTGTGTCTTTATTTTTATTTTTGTTGATTTGTTTTAGCTTGATTTTTTTGTTTTGGAATTAATGATGGTTAAAAAATAAGTTTTGCTTGAGATATGTTATGTCTGAAAATCATTTTAGTTGTTTAAATAAAAAAATTAAGGTAAGCTCAGGAGAGAGGCTAGGGCTGAGATAAATTTAGAGGCCATAAACATTTATCCTGAATTTTTTGTGTTTGTTTGTTTTTGAGTTGGAGTCTCACTCGGTCGCCCAGACTGGAGTGCAGTGGCTGCTCCCAGCCACCGCAGCCTCAACCTGCTGGGCTCCGGTGATCCTTCCACCTCAGCCTTCCAAGTAGCCGAAATTACAGGCATGGGCTACCACGCCCAGCTAATTTTTTGATTTATTGTAGAGATGAGGTCTTGCTGCCCAGGCGGGTCTCGAACCCGCGGGCTCAGGCAATCCACTCACCTCAGCCTCCCAAAGGCGCGGGATTACAGGCTGAGCCACCGAGCCCGGCTTATCCTGAATTTAAAGACCAGAGATTGCATGATATTTCCTAGAGACTTAGTACAGATAGAAAAAAGATGTCTAGAGACTGAACTCCTAGAGGCCTCCTGCATCTAAAGATTGGAAAATAGAGCATCAGCTTGCAATAGAATGACAGTAAGAAGAAATCAAGGCAGATGTTAAGTAAAATAATTGCATATAGAAGGTGGGAGAGAGCAACTATAAATTAATACTGAGAGATCAATTAAGAAGAAGACTGAAAATTAAGCTTTGAACTGGCAAAATGGAAATTGTTGACAAGGAGGTTTCACTTAAGCAGTGAGAACAGCCTGATTGGAGAGCAGAATAGAGAAGTGGATGATACCTGGAAGGGTGTATGCATTCTGGGGAGCATTTTTTTTTCATATGAGAGATAGGCTGATAAGAATGATTTATAGTGGAGTGGAAAGTCAACAATGCAAGATCTAGAAGGCATAATTGCTAAAGGCAAGCTCCTGAATCATTGAGAAGGATCAGGATCCCATGCATCAGTAGAGGGCAATGATTGGGAGTGTTGTTTGGGAAAGGAAGCCAAACACAGGCAAGTATTGGGAAGTAACCCATAAATGAGTGACAGGTAAATAGGTAGGTGCTGGGAGAGCCAATCTGCCACAGGCATCGAATGTTAATGTAATACTTGTTTGGTGGACCAAGACTGCAAGATCTTAATCACTCTTAACCCTGGCCATTTCTCAGAGGGTGGTTTTTGCAGCAAGCAACTTTGAGAGATGAGTTTCCATATTCCTTTGGGACAGAAGGCAGACTGGCTAACTACCTGCTGTGAAAATAGAGAACCTTAGCGGTGATGCCAGTCCACTGCATTCACACCACCCTTCTGAGCCAGTATCAGATCATCTTTGTAAGGCTGAATGCAAGCGAAACCTATATAAATATGATGCTCAAGCAACCTGCTGTGGTGTGAGTTAATAAAACCCTTTGTCTCTGACTCAAGAGTTCTGTGTCTTCTGCCAGCAACCATGAAACAGTAACAGGTTAACACATTAGCTTATAAATAGGATACAATTAAATCTCTGACTCATCAGTTATGGTAACAAAGATGAGATGCTGACAGAAACATGCCTTTCTGGAAGAAAAATGTTAAGGACCCTTCAGGATAGATTCAGAATAGGAAAAGACTCCCTGGACTCTCACTAGAGTAGTGGGTGAGAGAGGGAAGCAAGGGACTCTTATTGTCCTACCTGTCAATCAGATTAGGATTAAGCTAAGGAGTTCCAAATGGTGTCTTGGTGGTTGTGGTTGTTGCTCTAGGTGGAAAGAGGAAGGGACATTATTAAAGAAAAGGGTAACAATCCCCCCAGCTTCAGTTGGAAGGCAGTGTGTCTGGGGCTGCTGATTCAAGGACTATTCAAAGATGAAATAAATGGTACATCAACAATAACACCATTTCTATTCAATACAGATCTTTATATCAACAAAAACATTATGCGTTTATTTGATTGCGCAACAAGCAAGTATAAAATATGAATTAAGTATAAAATATTTTTATACTTAACAAGCAAGTATAAAATATGAATTAAGTATAAAATATTTTTCACTGGTCTAGAGCTGCTCTCTTCTTTTAAGACTCACAAATCTCTGGATGTCTAGTGAGTGTTAGAGCCCAGAGAACTCTTTTGACCCACTCCTGTGCATGTCACTATTCTCTGTCCTGTCAAAAGGTTCTAAGATGTGGTCCTGTTCCTGCTTGGTGAGCACCTTTTGACAAGTACAGCTCTGGCACTTGGATACCAGCCCTAGAGTGAGTACCAAGGGGAACACATAGCCTTTCTACAACCCCCACTGCCCACCTCATGGGCTAACTTCCCAGCCATCTTTTACTGCCTGTGCTTCCAGTCAGGGAACAGTGTGTTTTCTGATGGCTGTTGCTGTAACTCCTCATGCACACATAGGTTACAGCTCTTAGTTCCAAATAGTGTCCAAATTCAAAGGAAAGTTAAAGTGACCTATGAAGGGCTTCTAGGCTGAGTTAATGTACAGTTGTGTCTTCCACATCTGTATGTATAATGGAACTAATAGATTATGTGACTGTACTTTCCCATCCCAGAAGTGTCAGAGGGAATTCTCCCATTCAGGATCTGCCAGACATATTATTCCCTACTGGCTGGTCCAATAGAAATAATATTGAATCTGAGAAGAAGAAAGGAAAATCAAAGCTTTGAATACATATTTAATGAATGTTGGAGAATTGACATAGACCATTTCTCAGTATAATAGTGCTACCTGCCTTGGTTTACCAGCCATCAAGTATACTTTTCTAAAAACAAACAAACAAACAAACAAGGCAGCTGTTAAGCTCCTTGCAGTTCACTACCTGATCTATGATGGTCTGTGACTTTCTGTCATAACACACCCATTCTGGTGTTTACTGGACTTAAAACAATAACAAGGGAGGGGATTTTCAGGCTTTGTTGGTCAAATGGGAATGGTGTATTCAAGATCACAGCTGACCTGATCTCACTAGCATTTCTATTTTCCATAAAAATGTGGTACCTATCCCTTTGAAAGAAACTTTTTCCCCACTCAACTGCCCTGAGCTAAACTGCTTTCTCAAAACCTTTAGTTCACAGATGTGCCTTTCAGTGCCTGGACCTGGTTCACTGATAGTCTGGCAAAGACAAACGTGGATGGTATTTACTGAGCAGCATCAGTTATGCAGCCCCAGCAACTCTAGAAGACCACCTGAGTTAAGGGTTAGTCAACAAAAGGTTAAATTAAAAGCTGGTCCTCCTTGCCTTAGACAATAGTCCTAAGGAGCATGCATTTCATATTTGTGCTAGTTTTGGGGCCATAGCTATGATACAGCCAACTGGTTGGCAACTTGAAAAACCACTATAGACTGGCATATTAAGGATACTCTTCTTCAAGGCCATAAAACCATAGAAGCAAATTTCATCTGCCAATCAAACAGTCTGGTTCAGTCACATAAATGACCACGGTAAGAGCCCAATGTCTAATGAGACCAACTAGAATCAAGTTAATCATCAATCCTGAACCATCCAAATGGCTACCATGAATATCTGAATTCATTCTCTTACCAGAAAACTCACTATCAAAGACTACAGCAAAGGATATCTGTTTCTAATCTAGAAGCCACCACTGCATGCCAGTTTTGAGGTTCCTTCTAAAATTGTCCTGATTGTCTTGCAGTGAAGGAGGACACATGACATGGGGATTTTCTCTACCCACTTCCAGAAAATTGACTGTGTTGAATCTCTGATCCCCTCCTGGGACTACTAGTGGAACCTTGTTAATACTGACACATTTTCAGATTATGCTGTTCCTATTTCAGTCTATCACATGATTCTTATTTTCAGTTTTCCAGACCATCTACAATCAGACAAGTGTCTTTTTTTTTTTTTGTCATAAAGGTCACCCAACAATGAGCCAATAATTAAAATATTCAATGAATATTCCATATCCTCCATCATTCTCTGATAGGCCTCTGGCATCAAGATATGGAATAGACTTTTTAAAAATCAATTTCCTCCAAATTTCTGACTCGACTCCCCTCGCTTCTTTCTGGTCCACACACTTTATTAAGGCAGTTTGGGCATCGATAGTTTTGGTCATTGAAAGAAAAGGTTTGTCTCCTATTGGTCACCTCCTGGATAATGATCAGGATGAAAAGGGGAAAGGATTATATAAGCTTATTTTGAAAATTCATTATTCAGACTTGACCATTCATGGACCTGAAGCATCTTGCTTTCCCTTTCTGACAACTCCATGCCAGCTTGATTTGTGGACACTCTGAGTGGCAGCCCCAGCTAGAGTGGAACTAAAGAGACTCAGCTATCTGGATCCTAACATGGTCCTAGATCATAAAGACAATGACCATTTGGTTAAATACACTGATCGCTGAGTGAGTATTCTTCTAGTGACCCAACTGGACTAAGGTGGAAAATATGATATATTACTATAAATATTTTTTAAAAATCACTTCTCCTTATTCATATCTTATCTCTCTGGTTGAAAGGTATTCATATGAGCAAATGATTGGACAAAAGGTAAAGTCATAGTTACTGGGATGGAACACATCAGTTTTGTGGCCATGGAGACAGAACAACAATCCCATTACTTGAGGACAGAGCACATTAGACTCAAGGAGGTTAAGGGAGGATAGGTATTTTGATTTACCTTATATCTTAGATTCAGCACTGCAGACGGACAGAACAGTATGATCTAGCTGAATCTAGCAGCAGCTGCATCTGGTAATTTAAACTCACTACAGGATGAGTTTATTCTTTTGTCATCCACATGGTATAACAAACAAACAAACAAACAAAAACCCAAAGCAGAACAACTGTGGACTTGGCTGTTCCCAAACTATTCTGCCATGTCAGACACCACCAATGGAAGCCCCAGAACTGCCTTTTCATCAACCTTGTAGATGTATCAACAGATAGACCCCACAACTTTGTTTCAATCTCAATAATGTAAGTCTCCTATGCTCAAGCAGCTTTGGGTGTTGTCATGTATGGCAACAGAAGTTGCAACTACTCAGTGACACCTGCTCAATGTACCAGATTAGTCAAACCATTGCAACTGTGATCTAAATGAAGGTTAACAACAAATTCCAAACTCCTGTGAAGTGTGCCCATTCGTGTTATATGTTTGTATATGGGAGAATCTGTCCTTTGGGGGTTGGGGCTGCTAGTCTATTACTCCTGTGGTTTTTAGTAATGTCATCACGAATCAGTAGGGCAATCTAAACTCTTTTATGTGGGTTACAGTTATGTGGATAACTGACTAGCGTTAGACTACTTTCTGATTATCTAAAATAAAATATACTAGTACCTCTGAAACTTATTTACAATTTGCTGAGTCTAGAGTAGAGAGGAGTAGAGCTGAAGTCTACACTACAAATTGACCTCATCCTTTTGCTTAGAATTCTCTTGATAGTATCATTAATTAAATAAAAAAAATTGAAGGCAAATTTAAAAGATTTAATCCCAGTCTCTATCAGTCACATTAAGCAGAGTGGCTAATAGAGTGATATATCCACATGAAAATTTGATTTCAGCCAAGAACATGTAGAGTCATGGGGTGATTTGCTGGAGGAAGCAATTCATTATGGGCCCTGTGTGCCTTTTCAGTTGCTGGAAATACTAAGAATGCAAAACCGTGACTGCTCTTTCCCTGGTCATTTCTTGGAATTAGTTTTGTAGCAAGCAACTTTCAGGGATGAAGTAACATCTCCCTCTGGGAAAAAGAGCAGGCTTCTTACTGCTTGCTATAAAAACAGTGAATTCCCCAACTCAGTGTTCATCAGTTGTGACACAGATCTGCCTGTGCAGTAACTCATCTGGGCCCATGTAGTGTCAACCCTATGGGAGTTGGGTCCAAGAATAACTGACATAAACATGAGGCTCTTGCTGCTGACTGTGCATTTTTTTCTGACCCCAAAGTTGTATGTCTTTTGCTGCATCCACAAATCAGTAGCAAGATAACTTTTGAACTTGTGTAAGAAGGATAAAATTACATCTTAGACTTGACAATACCTTCGGTGGAGGGAAGATAAGGTAGTTCTTTACTCTGAGCAAAGTTAGAAACTTGACAATCAACTTAGGGTAACAAAGAGAAAGGAGGTGTCGAAAGTCTGAAGAAAGAAAATGTAGAATAGTCATCTTAAATAGAACTCCAAAAGGACAATTGTCTGGTACTAAAGGCCCCCTTGAGATTTGGGGTCCTGAATTTAAGGCGTTTCTCAGGTGTTCAGTGTGTGGCTTGTGAGCTTTTATCCAGGCACTCTCAAATTGCTTGTAGGTGTGGAGAAGGTGGAGAGTTAGGTTTAACCATAATTATACCTTTGTCAGGCAAGTAAAGTGGAAAGTTGGAATCAAGTGAGTGAGGTTATATATAAGAGACTAGTTGTAATGCTGGACCATGGAACCTTAGCTAAGACAGAAGGCAACTGAGACAGTGAGCTAAAAAGATGGCTATGATACCTGCACACAAATGTTTGTTGCAGTTCTATTCACAAAAGCAAAAATATGGACTGTGCTGCCCATCAAAGCTGGACTGGATTAAAAAAATGTGGTACAGATATACAATGGAATATTAAGTAGCCATAAAGAAGGACAAATATATGGACTTTGCAGCAACTTGGATGGATTT
>NW_007065395.1:0-326 GCF_000164805.1 Carlito syrichta
AAATAACTAGCTAGCTTCCTAGCTAGCTATCTAGCAAGCAAGCTGACTTAGCTAGCTGACATAACTGGCTGTCTACCTAGCTAGCCAGTTGACTATAGTAGTTGAAATAAATAGCCAGACAGCTGGTTTGCTTTCTGAATTAACTAGCTTTTTAACTAGCTATCTAGCTGGTTAGACAACTGACTTAACGATTTGACTTATCTACCTAGTCAGCTAGTTAGCCAGCTGACATAACTAGTTGATTATTGAGCTAGGCTGCTGGCCAGTCAGTTGACTAAACTAGCTGGCATTACTAGTAATCCAGCTGGCTAGCCAGCTGACTTAAC
>NW_007065396.1:0-506 GCF_000164805.1 Carlito syrichta
CAGTTCTCCAAACTGGCTCAGGGCTCCAGGACAGGCATGGCTCAAGTTGGTCCAGACTCACTTCCAGGGCTTCAGGACTGGGCCTGGGAATCTGGTGTGCTGCATGAGCAAGCCCAGGAGGTTACTCTGGGCTGACTGGACCCAGTGGGGGTTGTGCTTGAACTCAGATGCCCCCAGGACCAGCAGCTTCCTTTCCTTGACTGGAAGAGGTACAAGGACCTCTCAAGGGTTCTGAGGATCCCCGCATGCTGGGCAATGGGCTTTCCTGACAGTGCCTGTGAATTGTTGGTACCGAGGTTCACACGGCCCCACACCCTCATCTGACTGTCCTTGCTCATAGCTGCTCTTGCCTGTACACCCACCATGAGCCCATCAGGTCCTGCCTCAGCATGTCTCTCTGTGGAGACCTGTGCCTGCTCTTCCTGACAGCTGGCTTGTGTGTATTCTCCTAGAGCCTGTTACTTAACCCCATCTTAAACTAGAGTGCGCTTTAGAATCATCTGGAG
>NW_007065397.1:0-622 GCF_000164805.1 Carlito syrichta
ACATGCTCAGACTCAAAGTAAGAGGATGGGAAACAAATTTTCAGGCGAACGGAACACAAAAGAAAGGAGGAGTCGCAATCGTAATTTCAGACAAAATACCATTTAAGCTATCAAAAATTAAAAAAGATACAGAGGGCCATTACATAATGATAAAAGGCTCACTAAATCAACAAGAAATATCTATCCTAAACATATATGCACCTAACATAGGTGCATCACCTTTTATCAAGCAACTCCTAGGAAAACTAAAGAAAGATATTGACTCTAACACCATCATAACTGGGGACTTTAATACCCCACTCATAACCCTAGACAGATCATCAGGACAAAAAATCAGCAATGAGATCCGGAACCTCAATGTGACTCTTGACCAAATGGACTTAACATTCCATCCAAAGACCACAAAATACACATTCTACTCATCACCGCATGTAACGTATTCCAAGATTGACCACATAATTGGCCATAAATCATGCATAAGCAAATTTAAAAGGACCGAAATTTTACCAGGCATCTTCTCAGACCACAGTGGAATAAAAATAAACATTAACACCAACAAGGTTCCCCCAAAACCCACAAAGACATAGACACTAAACAGTATGATGCTAAACAACTCCTGGGT
>NW_007065398.1:0-333 GCF_000164805.1 Carlito syrichta
GCGACTGCCTGGCTGTAAACCAACTACCACCAGGGCTTCCCCCTGCCCCTTCTCAAAGCCTTTCCTCCCAGGCCTTCCGGGGACCCCACACCACAAGTCCTTACTGGGGCTTAGGGATTCACGATCCACTGTTGGCCCAAGGAGACTCCTTAGCCTTGTGACAGAGGCAGGAGGGAGGGACAGGGCCAGGACAACAGCCTCTCCCCGGTCCCACACATCCAGAGAGCGTGACTGCCTGGAGAAGCCTCTGCTCAGCAAGGTCGCTGCGGGGTCAGGACTCTGGGGACTGCCAAGCCCCACCCTGAGCCAATGCAGCTCTTTCATCAGGGTCCA
>NW_007065399.1:0-329 GCF_000164805.1 Carlito syrichta
ACGAAAGAAAAAATTATTAAGCTGAACTTTATAAAAATTAAAAACTTTTAAACATTTTTGCGCTGTGAAAATTTTGCTCTGGGAAAGATAATGTTGAAGGAATGAAAAGAAAATCCAAAGAATGTGAGAAAATCTTTGCAAATATGTATCTAATAAAAAAAATTTGTAACCAAATTTTTGTATACAAACAACTCTTAGACCTCAACAATAAGAGAATAAACACCCCAATTTAAAAGTGGGCAAAGCCGGGCTCGGTGGCTCAGCCTGTAATCCCGTGCCTTTGGGAGGCTGAGGTGAGTGGATTATCTGAGCCCGCGGGTTCGAGACCC
>NW_007065400.1:0-364 GCF_000164805.1 Carlito syrichta
CAACTGGCTATGCAACTGACATAACAATGTGTCTTAACTTGCTAGTCAGCTGTATAGACAACTGACATAACTAGCTAGCTACCTAGCTAGCAAGCTGACTAGCCAGCGAACTTAACTAGCTGACTTAAGTAGCTAGCCAGCTGGCTAGCCATCTGACTTAATTGCCTAGCTACCTAGCTGGCCAGCAGGCTAGCCAGCTGACTAAAGAAAGTGGCCAGCTGGCTAGCCAGCTGATTTAACTAGGAGACATAACTTGATGATGCCTGATGGCTACCCAGCTCACTTAACTAGCCACCTACCTACTTTGCCCACTAGCTTGCCAGCTGACTTAACTACCTAACTACCTAGCTAACCTGCTGGCCAG
>NW_007065401.1:0-5684 GCF_000164805.1 Carlito syrichta
TAGTAGTTAAGTCATCCAGCAAGTTCAGGTAACTATTTAGCTATATTGGTTAAGTCAACTAGCTACTGAGTTGCTAGTCAGCTAGCTACTTAAGTCTCCTAGGGAGTCAGCTAGTTAGTCAGCTGGATAGTTAAGTCAACTAGCCAGATAACTAGCCAGTTACCTGACTAGTTAAGTCAACTAACTATACAGCTAGATAGCTTGTTTGCTAGCTTGGTATGTCAGCGAGATAGCCAGCTTACTAGTCAGCTAGCTAGTTACTTAGCTAACAAGTTGACTAGCATTTCAGCTAGCTGTCAGCTAACTAGTGTTCTCCCTCGCTTTCCATCATGTCAGCTAATTAGTAGGCTTGCTCACCTGCTAACCAGTCAGCAAACTAGTAGGCTCGCTTGCCAGCCAACAGGGCAAGTAACTTATCAGCTTGCTCGAAGGCGAACAGGTCAGCTAGCTAATCGTTTGCTCAGCAGCTGACAAGTTAAGTCAGCTCACTGGTTGGCTCACACACCAGCCAACTAGTTATGGCAGAGCATGCATAGGATTTCTTGCCGGCCAACTAGTTAATTCAGCTGACCAGTCAGCTCGCTCGCCAGCCGACTAGTTAGGTCAGCTCACCTGTCGTTTCACTCGCCGGTCTACTAGTTTTCAGCTAACCAATAGGCCTACTAGCTGGATCACTAGTTAAATCAGCTAACCAATCGACCGACTAGTGGACCAACTTGTCAGTTGACAACTTAGGTCAGCTGATTAGTCGGCCGAATAGTTAGGTCAGCTAATATGTCAGCCAAGTAGTCAGCCGACTAGTTAGGTCAGCTAACTAGCCAGCCAACTACTTAACCGAGCTAACTAGTGGGTCAACTTGTCAGTCAACCAGTTAATACAGCTAAATACTCAACCAAATAGTCGGTCAGCTTGTTAACCCAGCTAACAAGTCAGCCAAGTAGTCAGCAAACGTGTTAAACCAGCTAACTAGTCAGCCGACTCATCAACCAACAAGTTGTCACCTTGTTAACTCGTTAACAAACTAGTTTAGTCAGCTATGTAACTCGTTTAACAACTAGTTAAAACAACTAGATAAAACTCAATAACCAACTCGTTAATTCAACTAGTTATCTCATTAGCCAACTAGCTGTCAGATAGCTAAGTCAGCTAGCTAAGTCAGCTAGCTCACTAGTTAGGTAACTATTAAAGTCAGCTACTTAAGTCTTCTCCCTAACTAGTTAGCTAATTAGTTAAGTCAGCTGGTTATTCAGCTAGTTAAATAGTTAACTAACTATTTATTTCAGCAGGTTAAGTAAGCTAGCTAACTAGTTAAGTCAGCCAGTTAAGTCAGCTAGCTAAGTAGTTATGTCAGCTAGCTAAGTCAGCTAGTTAAGTCAACTTCTAATATAGTCAACTGGTTAAGACAGCTAGCTAGATAGTTAGCTACAGTTTTAAGTCCACAGGTTAAGTCAGGTTGTTAGCTAGTTAACTAAGGGGTTAACTCAGTCGGTTGAGTCAGCTAGCTAGCTAGTTAGCAAATGGGTTGAGTCAGCTGGTTGAGTAGACTGGATAGCTAGTTCACTAACGAGTTAAGTCAGTTGGTTGAGTCAGCTAGCCATATCTTTAGCTAATGATATAAGTCAGATGATTAAGTAACCTAGCTAGCACGTTAGATAATGATAAAGTTAACTAGTTACCTTGCTACTTATGTCAGCTAGCTATCAAGGCAGCAAGCTATTTAAGTCAGCTTGTTAACTAGGTAACTAGCTAGTTAGCTAACTATTTTTGTCAGCTGGCTAACTAGGTACCTAGCTAGTTAGCTAACTATTTAAGTCTGCTGTCTAGCTAGGTAGCTACTAGTTAAGTCAGCTACTTAAGTCAGCTGGCTAGCCAGCTGGCTACCTAGGTAGTGAGCTAGTTAAGTCAGTTGGCTAGCCAGCTGGATAGCTGGTTAATTGAACTAGGTAAGATAGCTGGCTAGTCAACTGGCTAGGTAGGTAGCTAGCTAGTTAAGTAAACTAGATAGCTACATGGCTAGCTAGTGATGTCAGCGAGTTAAGTCAGCTGGCTGGCCAACTGGCTAGCTGGTTAAGTCAGCTAGTTTAGGCAGCTGTCTAGCCAGACGCCTAGGTAGGTAGCTAGCTAGATAAATCAGCTTGCTGGCCAGCAGGATAGTTGTTCATGTCAACTAGTTAAGTTAGCTGGCTAGCCTGCTGGCTACGTTGATATCTAGCAGGTTAAGTGAGGTGGTTACCCAGTTTGCCAGCTTAAGAGAGCTAGGTAAGTCAACTGGCTAGTCAGCTGGTTAGAAAGGTAGCTGGCTAGTTAAATCAGCTGGCTAGCCAGCTGACTAGCTGGTTAAGACAGCTAGTTAAGTCAGCTGGCATCCAGCTGTCCAGCAAGTTAAGTCAGCTAGTTAAGTCAGCTGGGAACAAGTTGACTAGCTAGTTAAGTCAGCTCATTAAGTCTGTTGGCTATCCAACTTGTTAGCTAGTTAAAAAGCTAGTTGAGTCAGATGGCTAGCCATCTGGCTAGCTAGGTTTTAGCTAGTTAAGTCAGCTGGCTAGCTAGGAAGATAGCTATATAAGTCAGCTAGTTATGGCCACTAGGTAGCCTGTTAAGTCAACTAGTTAAGTCAGCTGGCTAGCTGGCTAGCTATGTAGGTAGCTAGTTAGTTAAGTCACCTAACTAGCCAGCTGGCTAGCTGGTTAACTCAGCTAGTTAATTCAGCTGGCCAGCCAGCTGGCTAGCTAGTTAAGTCAGCTAGTTAAGTCAACTGGCTAGCTAGTTAAGTCAGTTAGGTAAGTCAGCTGACTAACCTGCTTCCTAGCAAGTTAGCTAGCTAGTCAATTCTGCTAACTAGCAAACTGGCTAGCAAGTTAAGTCACGTAGTTAAGTCAGCTCGCTGGCCAGGAATTTCGCTAGGTAGTGAGGTAAAGTCAGCTGGCAAGCAAGCCAGAGATGTAGGTAGGTAGCTAGATAAATCAGCTGACTAGCCATAAGGCTATCTAGTTATGTCAGCTAGTTAAGTCGGCTGACTATACAGCTGTCTAGCTAGGTAGTTTGCTAGTTTAGTCTGCTCACTAGCCAGGTAGCTAATTCATTAAGTCAGGTAGTCAAGTCAGCTGGCTTGGCTACTGGCTACCTAGGTAACTAGGCAATTAAGTCAGCTGGGTAGTCAGCTGGCAAGCTAGTTGAGTCAGCTAGCTAGCTAGTTAAATCAGCTCGTTATGTCAGTTCTCTAATCAGCTGGCTAGCTAGTTAAAAAGCTCGTTACAATGGATGTGCAGCCATCTGGCTCGCTAGTTATTTCAGCTAGTTAAGTCACCTGGGTAGGTAGGTAGATAACTAGTTAAGTCAG
Organism: Carlito syrichta; assembly: GCF_000164805.1. Taxonomy (NCBI): domain Eukaryota; kingdom Metazoa; phylum Chordata; class Mammalia; order Primates; family Tarsiidae; genus Carlito; species Carlito syrichta. The sequence goes on from NW_007065401.1 coordinate 3,341, forward strand.
CTTGATATGTCAGCTACTTAGCTAGTTAAGTCAGCCAGTTAAGACAGCTAGCTATATGATAGCTAGCTAGGTAACTATCTAGTTGAGTCAGCTAGTTAAGTCAGCTGGCTAGCTAGGTAGCTAGCTAGTTAAGTTAGCTATTTAAGTCCGCTGTCTAGCTAGTTAATTCAGCTAGTTAAGTGAGCTGGAGAGCCAGCTGCCAAGCAGGATGGCTAGCTTTAAGTCAACTTCCTAGCCAGCTGGCTAGCTAGCTAAGTCACCTACTTAACTCAACTCTCTGGCCAGCAGGATAGCTAGGTAGTTAGGTAGTTAAGACAGCTGGCAATTCAGCGAGCTAAATGGTAGGTAGCTAGTTAAGTCAGCTGGCTAGCCATCCGCGGTCTAGTTTTGTCACATAGCTAAGTCAGCTAGCCATCCAACTCTCTAGCTTGGTATCTAGCTAGTTAAGTGTGGTGACTAGCCAACTGTCTACTTCGTGAAGTCAGCTAGTTAAGTCTGCTTGCTAGCCTGCTGGATAGCTACATAGCTAGTCAATTAAGTCATCTGAAGAGCCAGTTGGCTAGCTAGGTAGCTAGCTAGTTACATCAGCTGTCTAGTCAGCTGGCTAGCTAGTTGATTTATCTAGTTAAGTCAGTTGAGTAGCCAGCTGGCTAGCTAGGTAGATTCCTAGTTAAGTCAGCTGGATAGAAACCTATCTAGCTAGATAAGTCACCTAGTTAATTCAGCTGGATAGCCAGCTGCCTAGTTATGTAGCAAGCTAGTTAATTCAACTGGCTAGACAGTTAAGACAGCTAGTTAGGTCAGCTGGCTAGCCAGCTCTCTAGCTAGGTAGTGACATAGTTTAGTCAGTTGCCTAGCCAGCTGGTTGTCAGCTTGCTATTCAGGTGGCTAGAGAGGTAGAAAGCTAGTTAAGTCAGCTGGCTAGCCAGCTTGCTAGCTAGGTAGCTAGCTAGTTATGTCACCTAGTTAAGTCAGCTGATGAGCCAGCTGGCTATCTAGGTAGAATTTCAGTTAAGTCAGTTGGTTAGACAAATGGCTAACTAGATAAGTCACCTAGTTACTTCAGCTGGATAGCCAGCTGGTTAGCTATGTAGCAAGTTAGGTAACTCACCTGGCTATAAAGCAGGGCAGCTAGTTAAGATAGCTAGTTAAGTCAGCTGACTAGTTAGTGTCCTAGTTAAGTCAATGGGCTAGCTAGCCAGCTGGCTAGCTAATTAATCAGCTAGATAAATCAACTGTTTATCCAAGTCGCTAGAGAGCTAGAGCACTAGTTAAGTCATCTTGCTAGCCAGCTGGATAACCAATTAAGTCAGCTAGTTTAGTCACCTGGCTGGCAAGTTGCCTAGCTCGTTAATCAACTAGTTAAATCAAGTGGCTAACCAGCTGGATAGGTAGTTAAGTTACCTCATTAAATCAGTTGACTAGCCATCTCCTTAGCTAGTTATAAAGCTTGTTAATTCAGATGGCTAGACAACTGGCTAGCTAGTTTTTACAGCTAGTTAAGTCAGCTGGCTAGTTAGGTAGATAGCTAGTTAACTCAGCTCATTATGCCAGCTAGTTAGCTTGCTAAGTCAGCTACTTAAGTCGACTTTCTACCTAGATATCTAGCTAGGTAGCTAGGTAATTATTTCAGCTAGTAATTTCAGCTGCCTAGCTAGATAGCTAGCTAGTTAAGTCAGCTAGTTAAGTCAGCTAGCTAGCTAATTAAGGCAGCTAGTTAAGTCACCTGGCTAGCCAGCTGCTTAGCTTGGTAACTAGCTAGTTAATTCAGATGGCTTGCCACCTGGCTAGCTAGTTAAGTCACCTAGTCAACTCCGCTCGCTAGCCAACTGGTTAGCTAGGTAGCTAGGTAGCTAAACCAGCTGGTAAATCAGTGGGATATGGAGGTAGCTATCTAATTAATTCAACTGGTTAGCCACCTGACTGACTAGAGGTGTCAGCTAGTTAAGTCAGCTGGCTAGCCAGCCGGCTAACAATTTATGCCAGCTAGTTGAGTCAGCTGGCTAGCCAGCTAACTAGTTGGTAAAGTGAGCTAGTTAATTCAAGTGGCTAGCCAACTGGTTAGCTAGGGAGCTCGATAGTAAAGTCAGCAGGCTAGCCAGCTGTCCAGCTGGCTAAGTCAGCTACTTAAGTGAGGTGGATAGCCACCTGGCTAAGTAGGTAGCTAGCTAATTAAGTCAGCTGGCTAGCCGGTAGGCTAGCTAGTTAAGTCAGTGAGTTAAATGAGCTGGCTAACCGGCTGGCTAGCTAAGTGGCTAGCTCATAAAGCCAGTTGGCTAGCTGGGTGGCTATCTAGTTAAGTGAGCTAATTAAGTCAGCTGGTTAGACGGATGCTAGCTAGGTG
>NW_007065402.1:0-899 GCF_000164805.1 Carlito syrichta
AAGTGGCCCAGGCGGGTCTCGAACCCGCGGGCTCAGGCCATCCACTCACCTCGGCCTCCCGCAGCGCGGGGTGACCGGCTGAGCCCCCGAGCCTGGCTTCTTTTTGTATTTATTTTATTTTTTGTATTTATTTTTATTTTTTGTATTTATTTTATTTTTTGTATTTATTTTTATTTTTTTATTTTCTGAGCTGGAGTCTCACTCCGTCGCCCAGACCGGAGCGCCGGGGCCGCCCCCGGCCACCGCAGCCTCGACCCGCTGGGCTCTGGCGATCCTTCCGCCTCAGCCTCCCAAGGAGCTGGAATGACCAGCGCGCACCACCACGCCCGTCTAATTTCCGATTTATCGTAGAGATGAGGTCTCACCAAGTTGCCCCCCGGGCGGGTCTCGAACTTGCGGGCTCGGGCCATCCTGCCGCCTCGGCCTCCCAGAGTGCCGGGATGACCGGCGTGAGCCCCCATGATTGGCCTTTTTTTTTTCTGAGTTGGGGTCTTGCTGTCTGGGCCAGGCGGGTCTTGAACTCCCGGCCTCAAGCGATCCTCTCGCCTCAACCTCCCAAAGCGCCGGGATGACAGGCTGATCCACCGAGCCCGGCCCGACCTTTGTTTAGAAAACAGAGCCAGGGTCTCCCTATTTGGCCCAGGCTGGGCTCGAACTTCTGGACTCCAGCGATCCTAGCTGCTCGGCCTCCCAAGTAGCTGGGACGACAGGTGGGCGCCACCACACCCGACCGATTTTTTAAATTTTTTTTTAATTTCTGTTCTTGTCGAGGCTTGAACTCCGTTCCCCCACTGTCTCCTTCCTCCGGGCTCGTGGCCTCATGGGGCCCCGGGAACACCCGGTGCTCAAGACCAGCCTGGGCGGCGGAGGGAGACCCAGGCGGGAGGGTTGCTTGAGGC
>NW_007065403.1:0-331 GCF_000164805.1 Carlito syrichta
TCTCCAATCCATTCCATTCCATACCATTCCATCCCACCTCATGCCATTCCAATCCTCTCTGTTCCATTCCATTTCTCTACATTCCATTCCTCTCCCATCCATACCATTCCACTCCGTTTCTTTCCCTTTAATTGCTCTTTATTACATTCTATTCCATTCCATCAATCCCTATTTCACTCCTCTCCATTCCATTCCATTCCATATCATTCCATTCCATTCCTCTGCATTACATTCCTCTCCTTTTTCTTCCACTCCTTTCCATTCTATTCCATTAAATTCCATTCCATTCCTCTTCATTCCAGTCCATTCCATTCCTCTCCATACCTTTCAA
>NW_007065404.1:0-330 GCF_000164805.1 Carlito syrichta
GGTCGAGGCTGCAGTGACCGGGAGCATGCCACTGCACTCCAGTCTGGGCGACAGAGTGAGACTTCAACTCAAAAAAATATATATATTTTTTATTTTAAAGATGTGGGTACAATTCAGGGTTAGGTATAAAAATGGTCATTGTACAGGTAAAGTTTGAGCCTCACTCTGGTCCCCAGTTCACTTGGTTTTTGAATCAGGTGTCCTTATGATGTACAGTAATTTTTTTTTTTTTGAGTCAGAGTCTCACTCTATTGCCCAGGCTGGAGTGCAGTGGTACACTCACGGCCACCGTAGCCTTGACCTGCTGGGCTCAGGCAATCCTTCCACCTC
>NW_007065405.1:0-322 GCF_000164805.1 Carlito syrichta
TAGTTAAGTCAGCTGTTTATCTTCCTGGCTACAAAGCTGGCTAGCTAGGTAGCTAGTTAGTTTATTCAGCTAATTAAGTCAGCTGGCTCTTCAGTTGCCTAGCTGAATAAGTCACCTAGTTAAGTCAGCTGGACAGCCAGCTGTCTATCTAGGTAGCTAGCTTGTTAAGTCAGCTGACTATCCAGTTAAGTCAGATAGGTAAGTCAGTTGGCTAGCCAGCTGGCTATCAAGGTAACTAGCTAGTTAAGTCAGCTGGGTTGCTGCCTGGCTAGCTAGTGATGTCATCTAGTTAAGTCAGCTGTCTACCTAGCTGGCTAACTAG
>NW_007065406.1:0-355 GCF_000164805.1 Carlito syrichta
AATTCAGCTGTCTTTGCAGTTACCTAGCTAGGTAGCTAGCTAGTTAAGTCAGCTGGCCAGGAAGCACTCTAGCTACATAAGTCAGCTAGTTAAGTCAGCTGGTCAGCCATCTAGCTAGGAGAATAAGTAAGCTAGTTAAGTCAGCTGCCCAGGCAACTGGTTATCTAGGTAGTTAGCTAGTTATGTCAGCTAGTTAATTCATCTGGCTAGCTAGGTAGCTAGCTAGTTAAGTCATTTAGTTAAGTCAGCTGTTTAGCCAGGTGCAAAGCATGGTAGCTAGCTAGTTAAATCAGCCGGCTAGCCAGCTGGCTAGCTAGTTAAGTGACGCAGTTAAATCAGCTTGCTGGCCAGCAAG
>NW_007065407.1:0-385 GCF_000164805.1 Carlito syrichta
GTGCTCTGAAGAATTTGGAGAACTAGAAGCCCAGATTTCAGATAAGCCCATATAACGGACCACTGTAGAAATGGATCGAAGCCTCCCATAACCCACATTCCTTTTTTTTATTATCAGGAAGACGCCCAGACGTTTTCTGTTGACATGGAAGTACAAACGCTTGCATAACAATACATACTCCAAGAAGTTTCCCACGGACCTGGAATCGAAGATTGCTGGTTACCCCTTAAGAAACCCCTTAAGAATAACTTCTAAATATGTGGGAAGCCCTAATCCCACATTCTCAATGTGAAAAAGAATGACCAACAGTAGTTTCTGGACTGCAAGGTAAACCTGAAGACATTGATCACATTAACAAATGGCAGATGATTGCGTGGATTGTGGA
>NW_007065408.1:0-449 GCF_000164805.1 Carlito syrichta
AGCTGGTGAGCTAACTAGTGAGCTCCCTCACTTTCCATCAGGTCAGCTAACTAGTAGGCACGCTTGCCTGCCAACCAGTTAGCAAACTAGTTGGCTCGCATGCCAACCAACAGGTCAACTAACTGGTCAGCTTGGTCACAGGTCAACATGTCAGCTAACTAGTTGACTTGCTCGCCATCCAACTAGTTATATCAGCTCACCGGTTGGCTCACTGACCGGTCGACTAGTTATGGCAGCGCATACGTCGGTTCACTTGCCAGCAGACTTCTTAATTGAGCTGACCATTCAGCTCACTCACCATCCAATTGGTTAAGTCAGCTCACCTGTCGCCTCACTCACAGGCTAACTAGTTAAGTCAGCTAACCTGTAGGCATACTAGCCAACTAACAAGTTAAGTCAGCTAACCAATCGGCTGACTAGTGGTCCAACTTGTCAGCTGACATATTAAG
>NW_007065408.1:1958-2270 GCF_000164805.1 Carlito syrichta
TCAGCTTGCTAGCTAGCAGGATAGTTGTTCAGGTCAGCTAGTTAAGTCAACTGGCTAGCCAGATGGCTAGATAGGTAGCTAGCTAGTTAAGTCAGCTGGCTAGCCAGCTGCTAACTGGTTAAGTCAGCTAGTTAAGTCAGCTGGTAACCAGCTGGCTAGCAAGTTATGTCAGCTAGTTAAGTCAGCTGGCAACCAGTTGGCTAGCTAGTTAAGTCAGCTCATTAAGACTGTTGGGTATCCAGCTGGTTAGCTAGTTAAAAAGCTAGTTAAGTCCAATAGCTAGCTATCTGCTAGATAGTTATTTCAGCTAGT
>NW_007065409.1:0-505 GCF_000164805.1 Carlito syrichta
GGAGTGCAATGGAGCCATCATGGCTCACTGTAGTCTCAAACTCCTGGGCTCTAGTGATCCTCCTGTCTCGGCCTTCCCAAGCAGGGATGAGCTACCGAGCCTGGCCACATTCTACATTCCTGGCCGGTCTTTTATATTTTCCATCCCTGGGTGCTTTCTTCAGTTCTAACTTCTAGTTCTCCAATTCAGCTTTGTCTAATCTTTCATTCAAAAACACTTAACGCCAGGTGCGGTGGCTCACGCCTATAATCCCAGCACCTTGGGAGGCCGAAGTGAGAGAATTGCCTGAGCCCGTGGGTTCGAGACCATCCTGGGCAACTTGTCGAGACCTCATCTCTACAATAAATAAAAAAATTAGTCAGGCGTGCTGACGTGTGCCCACAGTTCCAGCTATTTGGAAGGCTGAGGAGGAAGGATCGCCGGACCCCAGCAGGTGGAGGCTGCAGTGGCCAGGAGTGTGCCACTGTCCTTCAGCCTGGGTGACAGAGTGAGACTCCAACTCAAA
>NW_007065410.1:0-307 GCF_000164805.1 Carlito syrichta
CATTCCACCTTTTTAAATTCCTTATCTTTGGATTCCTCTACATTCTATTCCATTCCATTCCATTCCATTCCATTCCATTCATCTCCACTCTATTCCACTCCACTACTTCCCTTTCCATTCCTGTCTTCTCCATTTCATTTCATTGTATTCCTTTCTACTCCAATTCTTTCCATTCTATTCCACTCCGTTCATCCCCACATTCCATTATTGTACATTCTATTCATCTCCATTCCATTCCATTCCCAATCATTCCATTTCATGCTATTCCTCTCCATTCCTTTCCATTCCATTCCTCTTCATTACATTG
>NW_007065411.1:0-526 GCF_000164805.1 Carlito syrichta
AGTGAGGATATTTGTATAGCACCTTGAAACAAACTGGAGGAGGTGTTGTCATGAGCCCTGGTCCTGCAGAGACCAGCTGGGCCTATTGAAGCTGAGGTGGTCCCTGTCTTCACACACCCTGTAACTATTACCAGTCCACAGGTGTTGGTTGGGAAGTTCTCCTCAAGATCCTAGCAGATATAACATTAATTGCATATACTTATATTGAATACATTTTTTTTATGGATTTTTATTGGTTTTTTGTTTTTTTTGAGTTGGAGTCTCACTCAGTCGCCCAGACTGGAGTGCAGTGGCCGCTCCCGGCCATCGCAGCCTCGATCTGCTGGGCTCCGGCGACCCTTCCGCCTCAGCCTTCCGAGTAGCTGGAACTACAGGCGTGTGCTACCACGCCCGGCTGATTTTTTGATTTATTGTAGAGATGAGGTCTCGCTGCCCAGGCGGGTCTCGACCCCGCAGGCTCAGGCAATCCACACACCTCAGCCTCCCAAGGCGCATGATTACAGGCTGAGCCACCGAGCCCAGCTAA
>NW_007065412.1:0-388 GCF_000164805.1 Carlito syrichta
TATATCCCTACAAACATACATGAAGAAAATGGAAGGAACAGAAATTCACAACCTAACAAGTCACCTAAAGATGCTGGAAAAGCAAGACCACAAAAACCGTAATTTCAGCAGCAGAATCCAGATCACCAAAATAAAAGCCCAAATCCAGGACATAGAAGACAAAAAGATAATACAAAAAAATCAATGAAACAAAAAGCTGCTGCTTCAAAAGGATAAACAAGATCAATGATCTCCTAGCTAGACTGACCAAGAAAAAACAAGAAAAAAAACCAAATAAGCACAATCAGAAACACAAAATATGAAGTCACATCTCACCCTGAAGAAATACAAAAGAGCATTAGAGACTACTACGTACGCTTGTATGGAAACAAACTTGAAAACCTTAAGG
>NW_007065413.1:0-362 GCF_000164805.1 Carlito syrichta
CTGCCCGGGTTCACGCAGCACCACTCACAATAGCAAAGTCACAGTCCATCGATGGATAGGGAATAGGGCAAGGGGGGTAGGTCAACACGGGAGTGTTGTTCAATCGCCACAAGGGTGAAGTCTTGTCAGGAGGTCACCATGTTAAGTGAAACACACCAGGTACGGAAGACAAGTCTCACGTGCTTGCATAGGTGGGGGCTAAAAAATGGGTCTTGTGGAGGGAGACCTAGAATGACCGGCACCAGAGGCAGGAGGGGTCGGAGAGGGAGATGAGTCAGACGGAGGAAGCAGTTCGTGTGTTTGACAGCCCATTCGGGGGCTGTGGTTGATCATCATCTCGAGAGAGCGGGAGGAGGGCTATA
>NW_007065414.1:0-358 GCF_000164805.1 Carlito syrichta
TCAGCTAGTTAATTCAGGTTGCTAGCTTGTTAAGTTGGTGAGTTAAGTCACCTGACTAGCCAGCTGTCTAGCTGGGTATCTAGCTAGTTAAGTCAGCTGCCTAGTCATTCAGCTAGCTAGTTAAACAACCTAGTTAAGTCAGTTCACTAACCAGCTGGTTAGCTAGGTAGCTAAGTCAGCTGGCAAGAAAGTGGGCTATGTAGGTAGCTAGCTAGTTAAGTCAACTGACTATCCAGTTGGCTAGCTAGGGAGCTAGACAGTTATGTCAGCCTGCTAGCCAGCTGGCTAGCTGGTTATGTCACCTAGTTAAGTCAGCTGACTTGACAGTTGGCTAGCTAGGTAACTAGATAATTAGGTC
>NW_007065415.1:0-320 GCF_000164805.1 Carlito syrichta
TGCGGTGGCCGGGAGCAGCCACTGCGCTCCAGTCTGGGCAACAGAGTGAGACTGCAACTCAAATAAAATAAAATAAAATAAAATAAAATGTTTTCATTTATCTTGGAGTTTAGTTGTCATAAAAACCGTATGTTTAATGTGTCTGTTGGGTGTAAAAGGTCCCATAAACTCTTGTAACTGAGTGACATGTGATAATGAAAGTACCTTTACAAAGAACAACAAAATAGATCTCTCTTTTTTTATTGTAATCATCAAATAGTGTGCCCCAAGGTATTGATTGAATTATACATAAACTTGATATGGAGCTATAAAAAGGAAGA
>NW_007065416.1:0-300 GCF_000164805.1 Carlito syrichta
CAGAAACAGTTCAGGCCAGGAGAGCCTGGAGCCCTATCTTCAAAGTTCTAAAAGAGAAACAATTTTAACCTAGAATAACCTACCCAGCCAAACTAAGCTTCATTACTGAGGGAGAATTTAAATCTTTTCCAGACATCGAATCCCTAAGAACCTACGCTGCCAACAGACCACCTCTACAAGAAGCACTTAAGAAAGTACTGAACACAGAAGAAAAAGAAAAAAGAACAACAGCATTTTTTGCAAAAGTACAGGCAAAAGATTAAAAACACACATGAACCAACTCCAAAACCCAAAGAAAGA
>NW_007065417.1:0-539 GCF_000164805.1 Carlito syrichta
CTTGCTGATTTTTTGTCCTGATGATCTTTCTAGGGTTGTGAGTGGGGTATTAAAGTCCCCTGTTATGATGGTGTTAGAGTCAATATCTTTCTTTAGTTTTTCTAGAAATTGCTTTATAAAAGTGGGAGCACCTATGTTGTGTGCATATATGTTAAGGATAGATATTTCTTGTTGATGGAGTGACCCTTTTATCATTATGTAGTGGCCCGCTGTATCTTTTAAAATTTTTAATAGCTTAAATGGTATTTTGTCTGAAATTAGAATCACGACTCCTCCTTTCTTTTGTGTTCCATTCGCCTGAATATTTGTTTCCCATCCTCTTTTTTTGAGTCTGTGTATATCCTTTCTAGTGAGATGGGTCTCTTGAAGGCAGTATATTGTTGCCTGGTGATATTTTATCCATTTTGCCATTCTATGTGTTTTCAGTGATGCGTCTAGTTCTTTCACATTCAGGCTAATTATTGAAATGTGAGAGTTCGTCCCTATCATATATTTCTTATACAGTTGTTGTTCTTCCACTTTGTTTTTTTGTCTTTCTT
>NW_007065418.1:0-359 GCF_000164805.1 Carlito syrichta
ATTTTAACCTCATTTTAGCCTATTTGCCTGTATTTCCAAAAAAGTAGCTTGTTTTACTTCTTTTATCGCAGTATAGGAGGTCATATCATGGTAAGCATTAATTTGATTTTGAGAAAAATTTGGTTTCCTACATGCAACCATATGAATGTACATTGTTCATATTTCGTCATTTTCTGATGACTCTCAAGTATGTTTTGAAACTCGTGGATGAACATTTGTATGGTTTTTAGAAGGTACCTCTGAAATTATGATGTCATTACTATTATAGTCCATCTCTTTTCTTTACATAGGGGATGATCTCTCTCAAATGTATTCCTAAGATTGCAGTTTCTATACTGTAGGCTGTTAGCACATGAACA
>NW_007065419.1:0-351 GCF_000164805.1 Carlito syrichta
ACAATAAATGTAATTAAATACATCAACAGATGTCAGAACAAAAACCACATGATTATATCACTCAATGCAGAAAAAGCTTTTGATAAAATCCTGCACCCCTTCCTGATAAAAACCCTGGAACACCTAGGCATACATGGAACACACCTCAAAATAGCAAAAGCCATCTACAAGAAACTCACAGCTAGCATACTCCTAAACAGACAAAAATTGGAACCATTTCCCCTGAGGAGTGGAACAAGACAAGGATGCCCACTCTCTCCCCTCCTATTCAATATAGTATTGGAAGTCCTAGCTAGAGCAATCAGAAAAGAGAAGGCAATCATGGGTATCCAAATAGGAAAAGAGGAAGTC
>NW_007065420.1:0-370 GCF_000164805.1 Carlito syrichta
CAACACAAAAAAATAAAAAAAAAAAAAAAAAAAAAAAGAAAGAAATGACCCTGATTCAGAGTCATGGTAATCTAATGCAATCTGAGGTCAAGTATTGGATCCTGGACCAGAAAAATAGAAAGAAAGAAAGGAAAAAAGGAAGAAATTTCCTGGTAAAATTTTAAAAAGTCTATAGACTAGATCATAATATTACATCATGTTAAACATTCTAATTCTGATCATTATACTGTGTATACAAGTGAATGCACTTGTTCTTAGGAAATACCACAGCATTTATGGAAAAGCGGTATTAGATTGGCAATTAACTCTCAAAAGGTTCAGAAAACAATAACCTGTATACACACACACACACACACACACACACACACAC
>NW_007065421.1:0-1050 GCF_000164805.1 Carlito syrichta
GCTAGCAGACTTAACTAGCTGACCAGCTGATTGGCTGGCTAGCTGGCAAGCCCACTGACTAAACTAGCTAGCTACCTGGTTGGCTGGACGGCTAGCCAGCTGGCTTAACTAGCTAGCTACCTGTCTGGCTAGTTGGGTAGGCAGCCAACTAGCTAGCTAGAGGGCTGGACAGTTGGCTAGCTAGTTGAATTAAATAGCCAGCCAACTGGCAGGACAGTCTGATAACAAACTGGCTTAACTAGCCAGCCGCCCTGCTGGTCAGCTGGCTAGCCAGCTGGTTTAACTAGATGGCCACATACCTGACCAGCTTGTTAACTTGCCATCTTAACTTGCCAGCCACCTAGCTAGCCAGCCTGCGAACCAGCTGACTTAAGACGACTTAAGTAAATAGCCATTTGGCTACCCAGCTAGTTTAACTAGCTAGCCATCAAGGTAGCCAGTCAGCTAGCCAGCTCTCTTAACTAGCTGACTTAACTAGCTAGACAGCAGGCTAGACAGATGACTTAATTAGCTAGCTACCTACCTAGCCACGGGGCTAGCCAGTTGACTTAACTAGCTGATGTAGCAAGCTAGAGAGCTGGTTAGCCAGCTGAATTAACTAGCTGGCTACCTAGCTAGCCAGATGGCTGGCCACTTAAATTAATTAGCTGACTTAACCACCAAACAGCTGCCTAGCCAGCTGACTTAACTAGGTGACTTAAAATGTTATCTAGCTATCTAGCCATCTGACTTATTAGCTAACCACTGAATAACCAGGTTGGTAGTCATCTTACTTAACTAGTTAGTTACCAATGTATAATGCTGGCTTGCCAGCTGAATTAACTAGCTGACATAAAGAAGTAGCCAGCTGGCTAACCTGCAGAGTTATCTAGCTTGCTATCCTGCTAGGTAGCTGGATAGCAAGCTGACTTAACTAACTGACTTAAATAGCTAGGCTGCTGACTTAACTAGCTGAGTTAGACAGTCAGCTACCTACCTAGCCAGCTGACATAACTAGTTGATTTTACTAGTAAACTACCTAGCTAGCTATCATATAGCTAGTTGACTGAA
>NW_007065422.1:0-303 GCF_000164805.1 Carlito syrichta
CTACTTGACTTAAGTAGCTAGCCAGCTGTATACCCAGCTCACTTAATTAGCAAGCTACCATGCTAGCCAGGTGAATAGCCAGTTTTCTTAACTAGGTGACTTTAATAGTTAGGCAGCAGGCTAGACAGTTGACTTAACTATCTAGGTACCTCACTAGGCAGTGTCTTGCCAGCTGACTTAACTAGGTGACTTAACTAGCTATCCAGTTAGCTAGCAGGCTGATCTAACTTCCTAGCTACCTAGCTAGCCAGTTGGATAGCCAAATGACTGAACTAGCTAGCTACCTACATAGCCCGCTGGCTT
>NW_007065423.1:0-1467 GCF_000164805.1 Carlito syrichta
GGTAGCGCATGCCTGTAATTCTGGCTACTTGGAAGGCTGAGGAAGAAGGATCGCCGGAGCTGAGCAAGTCGAGGCTGCGGTGGCCGAGAGCGGCCACTGCTCTCCAGTCTGGGCGACAGAGTGAGACTCCAACTCAAAAAAAAGAAAAAAAAATATAGTATACTGCTATTTTTAAAAAAAATTATTTATTTATTTATTAATTTTAGAGATGAGGTCTTGCCAAGTTGCCCAGGCTACTCTCGAACTCCTGGGCTCAAATGATCCTCCCATCTTAGCCTATCAAAGTGCTGGGATTACAGATGTGAGTTACCATGCCCAGCCTAAATACACACACACACACACACACACACACACACACATACATATATTTGCCTGTCTTTAGCAGTAAATCATTCCTCCAATCCTGTCAGGATCAGTGATTCAACCTCAACTAACCCCTGATACCTTGACCTTTGACTGGATTTTATCTTTTCACTACAAAATGACTAAAGATGGGATTTGTGGGATTTTTTTTTGTTTGAGTTGGGAGTCTCACTGTCACCCAGACTGGAGTGCAGTTGACACATACGACCACTGCAGCCTCGAACTGCTGGGCTCAGACGATCCTTCCACCTCAGTCTTCCAAGTTGCTGGAACCACAGGTGCATGCCACCATGCCCAGTTAATTTTTATTTTATTTTATTTTACTTTATCTCATTTCATTTCATTTCTTTTTTTTTGAGTTGGAGTCTCACTCTGTCACTCAGACTAGAGTGCAGTGACCGCTCCCGGTCACTGCAGCCTTGACCTGCTGGGCTCCGGTGATCCTTCTGCCTCAGCCTTCCAAGTAGCTGGGACTACAGGTGTGCGCTATCACGCCCTGCTAATTTTTTGATGTATTGTAGAGATGAGGTCTCCTCAAGTTGCCCAGGTGGGTCTCGAACCTGCGGGCTCAGGCAATCCACTCACCTCAGCCTCCCAAAGCATGGGATTACAGGCTGAGCCACCGAGCCTGGCTCCAAATAATTTTTTTATTTAGTGTAGAGATAAGGTCTTGCCAAGTTTTATATATATATATAAAAAATAGTGTGCTCTACATATCCACAAAATCTTCTCTAGTAACAAGTTGTAGACATAATCCCTGAAAGTATAGTCTTCTTTCTTTTTTTTTTTTTTGGCATGGGAGTCTCACTCTGTTGTCCAGACTAGAGTACAGTGGCATGATCAGGGCTTACTATAGCCTTGACCTCCTGTGCTCAAGCGATCCTTCTACCTTAGCTTCCTGAGTTGTTGGGACTACAGGTGCATGTCTGGTGAAGTGTTTGATTTTTGTAGAGAAGAGATCTCACTATGTTGCCCAGGTTGTTCTTGAACTCCTGGACTCGAGCAATCCTACCTCCTCTGCCTCCCATAGGGCTGGGATTACAGTTATGAGCCACTGTGTCTGGCTGGTCTTTCTTATTTTTTACATTTCTTTTTTTTTTTTTT
>NW_007065424.1:0-474 GCF_000164805.1 Carlito syrichta
AGATCAATGGTCCCCTAGCTAGACTCAGCAAGAAAAAAAGAGAAACGGCCCAAATAAACCAAATCAGAAACACAGAAGGGGAAGTCACTTCTGACCAGAATGAAATACATAAAATCATTAGAGACTACTACTTACACTTGTATAGAAAAAATATTTCAAAATTTTAAGTAAATAGAAGACTTTCTGACATCACACAACCTGCCTAGGTTGAAAAAAGAAGAAATTGAGACCATAAATAGACCAATAACAATCAAGAGCGAATAAGAAAACTACCTACAAAAAAAGCCCTGGTCCAAATGGCTTTGCAGCAGAATTATACATGACATTTAAGGAGTAGCTGATGCCAATCCTACTGAAGGTATTCCAGGAGATTGAAAAAGATGGAACTCTTCCCAATTCATTTTACAAAGCTAACATCACATTGATAACCAACCAGGTAAAAACCCAACAAAGAAAGACAACTACAGGCCAATA
>NW_007065425.1:0-735 GCF_000164805.1 Carlito syrichta
AAAAAAAAAAAAAAAAAAGGTCAGAATGATCAATTTTGTGTTATGTGTATTTTGCCATGAAGAAAGGAAGGAGAAGAGAAGGAGGGGGGCAAGGAAGGAGGGAGGGAGGAAGGGAAGAAGAAAAGAAAGAGTAAGAAAAGGAGAGAAGTGTTCCCGAGAAAAAGAACACAGAGCCTAAGAAAGACAAATGGGAAATAACTTTCTTTTCTGTACCATCCTTCTCAGTCCTGAGACAGTAGTAGAACTGAAAAAAATCACAAAGAAGCCGGGCTCGGTGGCTCAGCCTGTAATCCCGCGCCTTTGGGAGGCTGAGGTGAGTGAATTGCCTGAGCCCATGGGTTCGAGACCCGCCTGGGCAGTGAGACCTCATCTCTACAATAAACCAAAAAATTAGCCGGGCGTGGTAGTGCACGCCTGTAGTTCCAGCTACTTGGAAGGCTGAGGCGGAAGAATCGCTGGAGCCCAGCAGGTTGAGGCTGCAGTGGCAGAAAGAATGAAAGAAAGAAAGAGAGAGAGAGCGAGAGAGAGAGAGAGAGAGAGAGAGAGAGAGAGAGAGAGAGAGAGAGAGAGAGAGAGAGAAAGCCGCTTGTCCCGAGCTTGAATTTCCAGTCTGCCTCAGAAGTCCCAACTCTTCTGAGCACCTTGTGACCCTCTCCGTCTGCATTAGCCTGTTTTCTCATCGCCTTCATGCTGCCAGCTTCACAGACACACTGTAAGTGACAGAACGTTGTGGAA
>NW_007065426.1:0-400 GCF_000164805.1 Carlito syrichta
CATACAAGCTAACCAACCACCTTATTGGTGTGCTGTTCCTCTATACAAAGATACGGTTTACAGAGAGGAGAAAAGAGAAGAAAAGAAAGAGGAAAAAAGGAACAAAACAATAGGAATAGAATCAAGTCATTAAACTGACAGAACCAATCAAACACACTCTGAGACTTTTTGTTTAATTGTTTAAGTCCAATGTCCTTTCAGTTCTATTCTAGCTTTCTTTTCAAGTTGGTAAGTTAGTTCGCAGTTAGGGTCAGTTGCCCCTGGCCTGCTGTGAAGGACAGTTCAGATCACCCTCCGTTCACTACTCAAATCTGGCCCATGTCTCTTTTTCAAGCTTGTTTCTCCCATTTCGGTGTTGTTACCTTGAATCGCCAGCAGGTGGTGCTATCTCAGCTGCTCG
>NW_007065427.1:0-1009 GCF_000164805.1 Carlito syrichta
TCAGCTGGCTAGACAGCTGGGTAGCTAGGTAGCTACATAGTTAAGTCTGCTGCCTAGCCCGCTGGCTTGTTAGTTAAGCCACCTAGTTAAGTCACCGAGATATCCAGCTGCTTAGCTAGGTAGCTTGCTACTTAAATAAGCTATCTAGTAAGCCAGCTAGCTAGTTAATTCAGCTGTCTAGCTAGCAGGCTAGTAATTAATTTTGCTAGTTAAGTCAGCTGGCTAGCCAGCTGGCTAGCTAGGTAGCAAGCTTGTTAAGTCAGTTGGCTAGCCAGATTGCTAGCCAATTTAGTCAACCTGTTTAGTCCTTTGACTAGCCAGCTAGCTAGCTTGGTGGAGAGCTAGTTAAGTCTGTTGTGTAGCCAGATGGCTAGCTAGTTAAGTCAGTTAGTTTTGCCAGCTTGCCAGCTACTTAAGTCAACAAGTTGTCAGTTGGGCAGCTCGCTGGATAGGTAGGTACCAAGCTAGTTAATTCAGCTGGCTAGCCAGCTGGCTAGCTAGTTAAGTCAGCTAGTTAATTCATCTGGATTCCTGACTGGCTACGTAGGTAGGTAGCTAGTTAATTCAGCTGGCTAGCCAGCTGGTTAGCTGGTTAAGCAAGCTAGTTAATTCAGCTGACCAGACTGCTGGCTAGCTAGTTAAAGAAGACAGATAAGTCAGCTGGCTAGCTAGTTGAGTCAGTTAGTTAAGTCAGCTGGCTAGACAGCTGTGTATCTGTGTAGCTAACTAGTTAAGTCAGCTGACTAGCCAGCTGGCTAGGTAGTTAAGTCACCTAGTTAAGTCAGCTCGCTAGCCAGCTGGTTAGCTAGGTGGCTAGGTAGGTAATTCAGCCAGGAAGTCAGTAGGATACATCCATATATAATTAGTTAAGTCAGCTGGCTTTCCACCTGGCTAGCTAAAGATGTCAGCTAGTTAAGTCAGTTGGCTAGCCAGCTGGCTAACTAGTTATATCAGCTAGTAGAGTCAGCTTGGTAGCAAGCTGGCAACCTGGATAAGTGCTCTGGTTAAT
>NW_007065428.1:0-774 GCF_000164805.1 Carlito syrichta
AAATATCCCATGCTCATGGATTGGAAGAATCAACATTGTGAAGATGTCCATCCTACCTAAGGCAATCTACAGATTTAGTGCAATGCCCGTCAAATTACCAGCAACATTCTTCTCAGACCTAGAAAACACAACACAGGAATTCATATGGAAACACAAACGACCAAGGATATCCAGAACAATCCTCAGAAAAAAAAAAACAAAGCTGGTGGTATCACATTACCAGACTTCAGACTTTACTATAAAGCTACAATCATCAAAACAGCTTGGTATTGGTATAGGAATAGGCATATAGATCAATGGAATAGAATTGAGATTCCAGAAGCAAAACCTCAATTTCTCAACCAACTCATCTTTAACAAAACCCCCACCACCTACCACTGGGCAGAGGTGAACCTATTCAGTAAATGGTACTGGGAAAACTGACTGACCACATGCAGAAGTCTCAAACAAGATCCCTATCTCCCCATACACAAAAATTAACTCTAAATGGATCAGAGACCTGAATGTAGAACCTCAAACTATAAGAACCTTAGAAAATGCAGGACACACCCTTATGGAAATTGGAACTGGCATCCAATTCCTGAGCAATACCCGAAACGCACAGGCCATAAGAGATAAGGTAGACAAGTGGGACTTCATTAAACTGACAAGCTTCTGCAAAGCCAAAGAAACCATCAAGAGAACAGGGAGACAGCCCACAGACTGGGAAAAAATGTATTTGCCAACTCCAGGTCTGACAAAGGCCTAACATCTTGGATCTACAAGGAACTCAAA
>NW_007065429.1:0-401 GCF_000164805.1 Carlito syrichta
AGCTGAATTAACTAGCTAGCTGCCTAGCTAGGAAGCTGGATAGCCAGCTGACTTAACTAGATGTCATAACTAGTTAGGCAGCTCCTTAGCCAGCTGACTTAACTAGCTAGGTATGTACATTTCCTGCTGGCTTGCCTGCTGACTTTACCTAGCTACCTAACTAACAAGCTAGATAGCGAGATGACTTAACTAGGTGACATATTTAGCAAGCCAGCTGGCTAGCCAGCTCACTTAACTAACTAAATATCCAACTAGGCAGCTTGCTAGCCTGCTGATTTAACTAGCTGACTTATATAGTTAAACAGCTGACAACTAGCTAGCTGCCAAACTAGCCAACTGAATTAACTAGCTGACAACTGGCTAGCTATTTAGCTAGCTATCTAGCTAGCCAGCTGACTTAA
>NW_007065430.1:0-359 GCF_000164805.1 Carlito syrichta
ATATAAGTCAGCTACTTAAGTCAGGTGGGTAGCCTGATGCCGAGCTAGGCCACGAGATTGTTAATTCAGTTGGCTAGCCAGCTTGCTAGTTAAATAAGTCAGCTAGTTAATTGAGCAGGCAAGCCTGCTATCTACTAGGTAGAGAGCTAGTTAAGCTAGTTGGATAGCCAGCTGACTCAATAGTTAACACATCTAGTTGAGTCACCTGGCTAGTGAGCTGGCTAGCCTTAAGTAAACTAGTTTCTTCAGCTGGCTATTCAGCTGTCTAGCTATGCTTCAAGATAGTTGTCAATTGGTTGGCATCAAGATAGCTAGTTAAGTCAGCTAGTTATTCAGTTGGCTTCCAAACTGGCTAGCTA
>NW_007065431.1:0-843 GCF_000164805.1 Carlito syrichta
AAGGTTTCTGGTGGGTGGGGGACACCCCTCCCACATCTGACTTTGTGTATAAAAGACCCAGTGTAATTCCCAATAACACACATTGCTTCTGCACTAGACCGGAGTCCAGTCTCTTTCTTTCTCTCTCTCTCTTCTTCCTCCCAATCACCGACGCTGTCTCCACCTTTGGAGTACCCTGAACCTGGCTGGAGCTGGTTCCCGGCAAGTGGCACCTGAACGTGGGACTTCAAGGTAAGCTTTCTCTTTTGGGACCCCTCTGTAGAGACAGGCAGAGCAAGGAAGGGTGAGTAGTTTAAGAGCTATGGCAGAATCATGGGCCAGAGTGAGTTTGTTCATAAGTATTCTGATGTGTATTCTCATTTTGCACATATTGTCCAATAAAGGAACCGGTTGTCTTGACTCTTGCATTTTGTATGACTTAGTTTTATGGAATATTATCTGGGATGTTTTAAACTACAGTACGATTCCTCCAAAATTCGGGCCAAAAATAAAGACACTTCCCTGTTGGCTGTAGCCTCAGTGGCTCCTTTAGACGATGAATTTTTCCCCGAGGAGGAAATGGAGGAAGTGATTGGGTATCATAAATGAAAAAATCTTGTTAATGTTACCAAGGCACCTCCTCCCATACCTTTTACTAGAAATAAGGTGAAAACACCAAAATTCACACCTGGGTATGTGTCTCCGGCTAATGTAGGTGTGCAGAGAGTCAGAAAAAAGACAGAAGAAGAGGGAGATTTTACCTTGTCTTCTTGCTTTCCAGTAATTTATATGGAAGAAGGCACAGTAAACCAGGCACCTCACTGGGAGCCGCTACCATATAAATTAATTAAGGAACTAAAAGAG
>NW_007065432.1:0-2100 GCF_000164805.1 Carlito syrichta
ATGGAATGGAATGGAATGCAATGGCCTGTAAAGGAACGGAATGTAAAGTAACGGAATGGAATGAAGAAGAATGGAATGGAATGTATGGGAATGGACAGGAGAGAAACGAAATGGAATGGAATGGAGAGTAACGGAATAGAATGGAATGCAAAGGAATGGTATGGAATGGAATGGAGAGTAAAGCAATGGAAATTAATTGGATGGAATGGAATGGAATGGAGAATAACTGAATGGAATAGTACATAATTTAATGGAATGGAATACAATGGAGAGTAACAGAATTCCATGGAATATAATTATAGTAACGGAATGGAATGGAATGGAGGGGAACAGAATAGAGAGTAACAGAATGGAATGGAATGGAATGGAATGGAATGGAATTCAATGGAATGGAATGGAATGGAGAGTAATGGAATGGAATTGAATTGGATGTCATGGAATGAAATGGAGGGTAACGGAATGGAATGGAGAGTTACAGAATGGAAAGAAATGGAAGAGCAAGTAACAGAATTCAAATTTATGGAGAGTTATGGAATGAAGTAAAATGGAATGGAATGAAGAGTAACGGAATGCAATAGTATGGAATGATGAATAAACGAATGGAATGAAAAGTAATGAAATGGAATTGAAAGGAGAGTAGCACAAGGCAATGGAATCAAATAGAGGGAAACGGAATGGAATGGAATGCAATGAAGAGTAACACAAAGGAAGGGAATGGAATGGAGTGCAATGGAATGGAATCTAATGGAATGGAGTATAACGAAAGGGAATGGAATGGATTGGAGAGTAATGGAATGGAATGGAAGAAAATGGAATGGAAGGAAATGGGATGGAGTGGAATGGAATGGAATGGAATATAACGGTATGGAATGGAATGGAATGGAATGAAATGGAGAGTAACAGCATGGAATGAAAGGATTGGAAGGGCATGGAATGGAACGGAATGGAGAATAACGGAATGGGATGGAATGGAATGGAATGGAGAGTAATGGAATGGAATGGAATGGAATGGAATTTGACGGACTGGAATACAGTGGAAGGTATTGGAATTGAATGGAATGTAATGGTTAGTACTGGAATGGAATAGAATGGAATTGAATGGAGGGGAAAGGAATGGACAGTAACAGAATGGAATGGAATGGAATGGATAACAAAGGAATGGAATGGAGAGTATTAGAATGGGATGGGATGGAATTGCATGGTTAGTAACAGAATGGAATGGAATGCAATGGAGAGTAACGGAATGGAATTGAATGGAGAGTAACGTCATGGAATGGAATGGAATGGAAAAGAGAGTATCAGAATGAAATGGAATGGAATGGAGAGTCATGAAATTGAATGGAATGGAATGGAGAGCAACGGAATGGATTGGAATGGAGAGCAACGGAATGGAATGGAATGAAATGGAATGGAATCGAATGGAATGGAGTACAACGGAAGGAAATGGAATGAAATGGAGAGTAACAGAATGGAATGAAATGGAGAATAAGGGAATGGAATGAATGGAATGGAAAGGAGAGTAACGGAATGAAATGGAAATGAGGGGAGAGTCATGGAATGGAATGCAATGAAATGAAATGGAATAGAATGGAATGGAATGGAAAGGAGAGTTACGGTATGGAATGGAATTAAATGGAGTGGAATAGATTGGAATGGACTGAAGAGTAACGATATTGAATAGAATGGAATGGAGAGTATCGGAGGGAAAGGAATGGAATGGAAAGAAGAGTAACTAAATGTAATTAAGTGGATTGCAATGGAATTGAATGAAATGGGGAGTATTGGAATGGAATCGAATGGAGTGTAATGGAATGGAATGGAATGTCACGGATTGGAATGCAAAGGAATGGAATGGAATGGAATGGATTGTAATGGACTGGAGAGTAACGAAATGGAATGGAATGGAATGGTGAGTAACGGAATGATATGGAATGGCATGTAAAGGAATGGAATGGAGAGTAATGGAATGGAGAGGAATGGGAAGGAAGGGAAGGGAATGGAAAGGAGAGTAACGGATTGGAGTAGAATGCAATGGAATAGAATGGAATTGAATGGAAGGGAGAATAATGGAATGGTATGGAAAGGAATGCAATGGAATGG
>NW_007065433.1:0-447 GCF_000164805.1 Carlito syrichta
AGTCTCAGGATACAAAATAAATGTACAAAAGACAATCGCATTTCTCTACACCAATAATAAACAAACAGAAACCCAAATAAAAAACAATTTCATTCACAATAGCCACAAAAAAAAAGTGAAATACCTTGGCATCTTCCTAACCAGAGACGAGAATGACCTTTACAATGAAAACTACACAACACTGCTCAAAGAAATCAAAGATGACACAATGAAGTGGAAAAATATCCCATGCTCATGGATTGGAAGAATCAACATTGTGAAGATGTCCATCTTAATTAAGGCAATCTACAAATTCAATGAAATACCCATCAAATTACCAGCAACATTCTTCTCAGACCTAGAAAACACAACACAGGCATTCATATGGAAAGACAAACGTCCAAGAAGAGCCAGAACAATCCTCAGCAAAAAAAAAAAACAAAGCAGGTGGTATCACATTACCAGACT
>NW_007065434.1:0-344 GCF_000164805.1 Carlito syrichta
GCTAAGACAGCTGACCAGTCGGCTCACATACCAGCCGACTAGTTAATTCAGCTGAACAGTCGGCTCACTCGCTGACCAATTAGTTAATTCAGCTGACCTGTCTGCTAACTCTCTGGCCGACCAGTTAAGTCAGCTAAGCGGTCGGCCATCTAGCCGGCCAACTAGTTATTTCATCTAACCAATCAGTTGACAAATCGACCACCTTTACAGTTGAGAAGTTAGCTCAGTTAACTAGTCAGCCAAATAGTCAGTCAACTAGTTAGGTCAGGAAACCTGCCAGTCAGCCAGTTAAACGTGCTAACTAGTGGGTGAACTCGTCAGTCAACTCTTTTACCCAGTAACTA
>NW_007065435.1:0-342 GCF_000164805.1 Carlito syrichta
GGTGGCCGGGAGCAGCCACTGTACTCCAGTCTGGGCAACAGAGTGAGACTCCAACTCAAAAAAAAAAAAGAAAGAAAGTACACTAAAATAGAACAGTCCTCAGAATCTTACTACATCCATTCTGCAAAATAAAAAGGTAGATAAGATGTTTTTTAACACATGGAATATCTAACTAGATTTTTTTTTGAGTTGGGGTCTCACTCCATTGCCCAGGCTGGAGTACAGTGGCATGCTAACAACCACTGCTGCCTCAACCTACCGGGCTCAGGTGATCCTTCCACCTCAGCCTTTCAAGTAGCTGGAACTACAGGCATGCACCACCATGTCTGGCTAATATTTTTG
>NW_007065436.1:0-350 GCF_000164805.1 Carlito syrichta
AGAGTGATTTGAGTTCTTCAAGATATATTCCCAGTAGGGGGATTGTGGGGTCATATGGGAGGTTGATATTTAGAGCTTTTAGGAATCGTCACACTGCTTTCAACAGAGGTTGCACTAGTTTACACTCCCACCAACAGTGTAGAAGGGTTCCCTTTTCACCACACCCTCTACAGAAGCTGTTATTTTTTTGAGTTGTTGATAACTGCTATTCTGACTGGAGTTAGGTGATAATTCAGTGTGGTTTTGATTTGCATATCCCTGACAATTAGTGAGGTTGAGCATTTCTTCATGTGTCTGTTGGCTGCTCAGATGACTTCCTTTGTGAAGTGTCTGTTCATATCTTTTGCCCA
>NW_007065437.1:0-368 GCF_000164805.1 Carlito syrichta
GGCGACTTGTGGACCAACTCATAAGCCAACAAGTAAAGTCACCTAGCTAACTTGTTAACCAACTAGTAATGACAGCTAGTTAACTCATTTACTGCGGGGAGCCTGCCCCTACAGGTTTTGGCGAGTCCCTTGGAAGATGTGGTGGTGTTGGTGAATCTGTACGGACAGATACTAAAAGAAAGAAAAATGGAAGGATAGATATAAAGAGGAAGAAAGAAAAATAATGAAATTGGACAACTGTTCAGTGAAATGAGAAGAAGCCGTTTATTGAAAGTTACAAAAGGTATTTATCCCCAAATTTTAGACAAAGTCTCACAAGTCTTTCATGTGAACACGAAGCCAGGTGCAGGAGGGGCATCCCCAACCCA
>NW_007065438.1:0-319 GCF_000164805.1 Carlito syrichta
AGTGTAAACTAGTGCAACCTCTGTGGAAAGCAGTGTGGTGATTCCTAAAAGCTCTAAATATCAACCTCCCAAATGACCCTGCAATCCCCCTACTAGGAATATACCTCGAAGAACTCAAATCTCTCTATAAAAAAGATACCTGCACACGTATGTTTATCGCAGCATTGTTCACAATAGAAAAAACCTGGAACCAACCATGCTGTCCATCAAAAGAGGACAGAGGATTAAAAAATGTGGTACATATACATGATGGATTACTACGCAGCCATAACAAAGAACAAAATCATGAATTTCGCAGCAACCTGGATGGAACTAGAGT
>NW_007065439.1:0-313 GCF_000164805.1 Carlito syrichta
TAGCCAGCTGACTTAACTAGCTGACTACCTAACTAGTCAGCTGGATAGCCTGTTGACTTACCTAGCTGACTTAAGCTAGCAAGCTGGCTAGCAACCTCACATGACTTGCTAGCTATCAACATAACCAGTAGGCTAGCCTGCTGAGTTAACTAGCTGACTTGAACAACTATCCTGCTTGCTAGCAAGCTGATTTATCTAGCTAGCTACCTACCTAACCAACTTGTTAGACAGCTGACTAAACTAGCTGATTTAACCTGCTAGCCAGTTGGCTAGCCAGCTGACTTAACTCGCTGACACCACTAGGTAGCCAGGT
>NW_007065440.1:0-849 GCF_000164805.1 Carlito syrichta
ATTCTTACTGGGGCTAGGTGGTATCTCAGTGTGGTTTTGATTTGCATTTCTCTGATGATGAGTGAGGCTGAGCACTTTTTCGAGCTTTCAAAAAACAGAAAGTGGGCCGGGCGTGGTGGCTCATGCCT
Organism: Carlito syrichta; assembly: GCF_000164805.1. Lineage (NCBI taxonomy): Eukaryota > Metazoa > Chordata > Mammalia > Primates > Tarsiidae > Carlito > Carlito syrichta. The sequence goes on from NW_007065440.1 coordinate 129, forward strand.
GTCACTCCGGCACTTTGGGAGGTGGAGGCTAGAAGATTGCCTGAGCTCACCAGTTAGAGACCAGTCTGGGCAACATGGCGAGACCTTGTCTCTACAATAAATAAAACAATTAGCTGAGTGTGGTGGTGCATGTCTGTAGCTCCAGCTTCTTGGAAGGCAGAGTCAGAAGGAACACCTAAGCCCAGCAGGTCGAGGCTGTGGTGGTCGTGAGCAGCATGATACTGCACTCCAGCCTGAGTGATAATGTGAGACTCCAACTGAAAAAAAAAAACAAAAAAACAGAAAGAGACAGGCGCACCGGGCTCGGTGGCTCAGCATGTAATCCCGCGTCTTTGGGAGGCTGAGGTGAGTGGATTGCCTGAGCCCGTGGGTTTGAGACCCGCCTGGGCAGCGAGACCTCATCTCTACAATAAATCAAAAAATCAGCCGGGCGTGGTAGCACGCGCCTGTAGTTCCAGCTACTTGGAAGGCTGAGGCGGAAGGATCGCCGGAGCCCAGCAGGTCGAGGCTGTGGTGGCCGGGAGCGGCCACTGCACTCCAGTCTGGGTGACAGAGTAAGACTCCAACTCAAAAAAAAAAAAAAAGACAGGCTCAGTGACACACACCTGTAGCCCCAACTACTCAGGAGGCTGAGACAGGAGAATTGCTTGAGGTCAATAGTTTGAGGTCAGTATAGGTGAGATCTTGTCTCTCTTTTTTTTTAAATTGAGTTGGAGTCTTA
>NW_007065441.1:0-315 GCF_000164805.1 Carlito syrichta
AAAAACCAAATAAGCACAATCAGAAACACAAAAGATGAAGTCACATCTGATCCTGAAGTAATACAAAAGATCATTAGAGACTACAACGTATACTTGTATGAAAACAAACTTGAAAACCTTAAGGAATTGAGGACTTTCTGACATCACACAACCTACCTAGGTTGGAACAAGAAGGAATTGAGACCATAAATAGACCAATAACAATCAAAGAAATTGATTACATAATAAGAAAACTTCCTACCAAAAAAAGCCCTGGTCGAGATGGCTTTCCAGCAGAATTCTACAAGACATTTAAGGAGGAGCTGATACCAATTC
>NW_007065442.1:0-308 GCF_000164805.1 Carlito syrichta
AACTAGGTAGCGAGGTAGTTAAGTCAGTTGGCCAGCCAGCTGGAAAGATGGTTAATTCAGTTAGATGAGAGCTGGCTAGCCAACTGGAAAGGTAGGTAGTTAGCTTGTTAAGTAAGCTAGATAGCTAATTGGCTAGATAGCGATGTCTTTGAGTTAAGTCAGTTGACTAGCCAACTATCTAGTTGGTTAAATCAGTTAGTTTAGTCAGCTGTCTAGCCAGCTGGCTAGCTAGGTAGCTAGATAGATAAGTCAGCTTGCTAGCCAGCAGGCTAGCTGTTCAAGGCAGCTAGTTAAGTCAGCTGGCTAGC
>NW_007065443.1:0-498 GCF_000164805.1 Carlito syrichta
ACCCAGGCCTCTGGGTAGAATAACTGCAGTCAGCCAGCCCTGGCTCACCCTCTAATCCCTGTGTTTGGGAGGCGGAGACAGGAGGGTCGCTTGAGGCCAGGAGTCCTAGAGGCTGGGCAATGTAGCAAGATCCCTGTCTCTACAACAAATTTAAAAATTACCTGGGCAGAGGTGGAGGGACTGCTTGAGCCCAAGACTTGGGGGCTGCAGTGAGTTATGACTGCACTACTGCTGTTCGCCTGGGCAAGAGAGCTTGACCCTGTCTCAACAAAAAATAATAATGTTAATCCTAGCACTTTGGGAGAAAGAGGCCAGAGGATTGGCTGGGCGCAGGGGTTCGAGGCCAGCCTGGGCAACTTGTCGAGACCTCGTCTCTACAGTAAATTAAAAAAATTAGCCGGGCTCGGTGGCTCAGCCTGTAATCCCGCGCCTTTGGGTGGCTGAGGTGAGTGGATTGCCTGAGTCCGCGGGTTCAAGACCCGCCTGGGCAGGCGAGAC
>NW_007065444.1:0-693 GCF_000164805.1 Carlito syrichta
CTTGGAACTTGCAAGTCTCATGATGGTCTTGTGATGCATAGTTTGTAAAGCACGATATGCATGGAATTTGTACGCCCCCAGCAAGTGATTATTACACTGCTGGAGGGTATAGAAAATGATATATAAGTTGGAAGGAGTCCGAATAAAATTTGGACTCAGTCCTGATCAGACTGATCCCAGAAGAACTAGCTCCAAGTGGTCTCTTCTTGCCATCTTGACTCTCCGGTGCGGGTTCAACCCTCCCTCGGTCGGAGCCGGTCTCCGACAGCTTTGACGCCTGAACCCAGGGACCTGACTCCGGTAATTGTATATATATGTTTCCCCATTTGTTCATTCATCTCATTTCAGGATGGACCTTGCCTTAGGGTGCTGCAGCCCCCCCGGAGTGCGCGGGTTGATAGGCAAGCAGATTGGTTGTATAGTGTCGCCGACAGACTGCGCGACTCATTATCACCATAAAGAGCGATTTAGTTTTGTATAGATATTATTGTATATATATTACTGTATATTGTGTATATTGGTGTTTTGTTATCACAGTTATGGGGAACTGTGGCTCCAAAGAAAGGCGAGCCTATATTCGAATTATGTCTAAAGCGTTAAAGCACAAAGGTGTTAAGATAAGTAAAGATAAAGTTACTTCTTTTTTAGATTTTGTACAGAAAGTTAATCCCTGGTTTCCTGATCAAGGTACTT
>NW_007065444.1:1670-2412 GCF_000164805.1 Carlito syrichta
ATCCCAGAAGAATGCCAGTTGCTGGAGCCCCAATTAGGAGAATGGCAAGTCACTAAGGCACTGATTGCAGAGGAGGGACTGTCTCTGAGGCATTCATCACTGAAGAAATCTATTCACATGAGCACAAACCAGTGAGGAAGCCTGATGTGGGCCTATCAAGAAAACGGGAGAGTTATCTGATTTTATTAAAGCTTGTGCTGAATTAACTCCTGCATATTGACAAGGTGTGGCAATGGCTGCAGCTTTTCAAGGACAATCTATGATGCAGGTATTACAGAGGCGACAAGGGTAGAATAATGCTTGTTTTAAGTGTGGCCAAATTGGACATTATTCTAAACAATGTTCTTCCAAAAATGATTCATCATACAAAAATAGGAATTATAATAACAATGGTGATAAAAGACCTGCTACTCCTTGTCAACGCTGTACTAAGTGTTTTCATTGGACTAAAGATTGTAAATCTAAATTTTATAAGGATGGTACTATATTATCCCTGCCAAATCAAGCTCAGCCACAGGGAAACTTCCAGAGGGGCCAGTCCCAGGCCCCACAAATAATGGGGACAAATTTTGTCAGCCACAACCAGAATTCTATCAGCCCATTAACATCAGGGAATCCAATGAGGCAAAATCCATTCCTTCAAGGAACACAATCGATGGGCTCTTCCATACAACCCCAGGCTGTGCAGGATTGGACCTCAGTGCCTCCACCTCAACAATATTAACATCTGACTCTCCTACTA
>NW_007065445.1:0-316 GCF_000164805.1 Carlito syrichta
ATGGAAACAAACTTGAAAACCTTAAGGAAATGGAGGACTTTCTGACATCACACAACCTGACTAGGTTGAAACAAGAAGAAATTGAGACCTAAATAGAACGATAACAATCAAGGAAATTGACTATGTCACAAGAAAACTACCTACCATAAGAAAAGAAAGCCCTGGACCAGATGGCTTTCCAGCAGAATTCTATAAGACATTTAAGGAGGAAGTGATACCAATCCTGCTGAAAGTATTCCAAGCGATTGAGAAAGATGGAACTCTCCCCAAATCATTTTATGAAGTTAACATCACATTGATGCCCAAGCCAGGTAAA
>NW_007065446.1:0-312 GCF_000164805.1 Carlito syrichta
GGTATTAGATATAATTCAAACTCAGGTCACATTTGGGAGCCTTCTATACAGTACAAGCTTCTTTATAAGATTTAAAAGTATATTTGTAGAATTAGTAGATACATATGGAGAGCTGTTTTCAGCTTTAGATGGTATAGATGATTATCGAGAGCTACCAGAAATGGCCCAGCACGAACTTTGGGCTGGGACACATTCCTAAGGGCCCAGCATGTACTTGGACTGGGCTGCATTCTTTTAAACCGGTTTTAGCTACAATTAGTGTAGGGTTTTTCTACTTATTATAGAAATTGAATCTATTTTACTCATAGAAAG
>NW_007065447.1:0-403 GCF_000164805.1 Carlito syrichta
TTAAATCAGCTGGCCAGCCAGCTGGCTAGTTAGGTAGCTAGCTAGTTAAATCAACAAAGTTAATAGTCAGCTGGCTAACTATTTAAGTCAGTTAGTTAAGTCAGCTGGCTAACCAGCTGCCTATCAGTGTAGCTAATTAGTTAAGTCAGCTGGCTAGCCAGTTGGCTAGTTAGTTAAATCAAATAGTTCGCTGGCCAGCAGGTTAGCTAGGTAGTTAAGGATTTAACTCAGCTGACAAGCCATCAGGCTATGTAGGTAGGTAGCTACTTAAGTAAGCTGGCTAGCCTTTTGGCTACATAGTTATGTGAGCTAGTTAAGTGAACTGGCTATCCAACTTTCTAGCTAGGTAGATAGCTAGTTAAATCTGCTGGCTAGCCAGTTACCTATATCATTAAGTCAGCTA
>NW_007065448.1:0-355 GCF_000164805.1 Carlito syrichta
ATAGATGCTAAAATTCTCAACAAGATCCTCACAAACCGGATTCAACAACACATCTCAAAAATCATCCATCATGACCAAGTAGGCTTCATCCCAGGGACACAAGGCTTCAACATTCACAAGATAATAAATGTACTTAAGTACATCAACAGACGTCAGAACAAAATCCACATGATTATATCATTAGATGCAGAAAAAGCTTTTGATAAAATCCAACAACTCTTCTTGATAAAAACCCTTGAACATCTAGGCATACGTGCAATATACCTCAAAATAGTAAAAGCCATCTACGAGAAACCTACAGCTAGCATACTCCTAAACAGACAAAAATTAGAACCATTTCCCCTGAAAACTGGAA
>NW_007065449.1:0-369 GCF_000164805.1 Carlito syrichta
CTGGGAGTTGCTAGGAGACTCAGGCTGTGGCTGAGGTCCCAGGCCTGACCCTGGTTTCAGGAACCCCGTGGCTCAGGACTGCTAGTTTTCAGCAGGTGCAGGATGCTGCTTGGCTGATTTTAATCTCTTCCAGGACAAACGGGGAGGACTGAGTTATGGGTAGTAGAAGGGCGGGGCAAAATGTGAGGTTCTGCTTTTGGAAGCTGCATCCACCGTAGTTAACAAGAACCATCACGAGACCAAGACAAAGCTGTTTTTTGCCTCTTTACAATAAGGAGCTACTGTGAAAAAAAATAGATTATTGAGGGAGTAACTTTTGGGAACTTTTTGTTATTTTTTTTTTGGTTGTTGGGTTTTTGTTTTGTTTTG
>NW_007065450.1:0-945 GCF_000164805.1 Carlito syrichta
GGGCATGGCTGACTCTAGGGATCCATTGTTCCCATTTCTCACAGACTGCGGTTTGGCTTTAAACTTAACACAGTTCAAACTCAGATCACATTTGGGAGCCTTATACATGATACAAGCTTCTTTATTAAGATTTAAAAATATATTTGTAGAATTAGTATATACATTTAGAGAGCTGTTTCCAGCTTTAGATGGTTATCTAGGGTTACCAAAAATGGCCCAGCCCGAACTTTGGGCTGGGCCACAATTCCTAAGGGCCCAGCGTCCATTTTGGGCTGGGCGGCATTCTTTTAATATGGTTCTTTAGTTACAATTAGTGTAAGTTTTTTCTACTTATAATAAAAACTGAACTTATTTTATTCATAGAAAGTATTTTAGAATAGGTCATGCTACGTCAGGGAATTATGCTAGTCCAAGCATGATCAAACATGATACTTAAGGTTTTATTAGAATACAGCTAACTTTTGAAATTTCATTGTTCCCATTTTCTACTGATTGTGATTTTGGCTTTAGCACAATTACAGTTTGTATTTGGGTTTTATTTTGGAAAGTTTATTACTGATGATCAGCCTTATATATCAGGATTAGGAATTAGAAACTTTTATAGAAATTAAGATAGATACATAGGATTTTAGAATAGCCATTTTGTTAAGAGATCATAATCAATTGTTCCTGGAAATGGCCCAGCGTGATCTTTGGACTGGGCCACATTCTTTAGGAACTGGTCTGACCCATAATTAAGAGTTTTTTATAGTACAGGTAAAGTTAGCACAGAATGGAAAGGTATTAGGATTTAAGTCAGTCATTAGGTGTTGGGTATGTATAAGTTTTAGAAGTTATTGATTATTAAGATTTTATAATATTAAAACTGTTGTATTCCTTTTGAGGAACATAAACCAAGCATAAGGAACAGTGAGATAATTTTGGGATTATCCTTCCTCATGCTTG
>NW_007065451.1:0-420 GCF_000164805.1 Carlito syrichta
ACGACCGACAATGTTGGGAAACTATGGGGGGGGAGATGGGACTAATGGTAGTAAACATCTGTCTGGAGACAGGGAGACACCTGTTATCAACAATGGGACCTGAATGAAGCATATCTGAATACCTAACCCTTAACAGTACCTCACAATATCAAAATAAAAAATATTGATTAAAAAAATACATTGTACTTTATTTTATTTTTTAATCAATAATTTTTATTATGATGTTGTGGTGTACACTTATGGGTTAGGTATGCAAATACATTTCATTCAGGCACCCTGTTGATAATAGGTGTTTCCCCATCCCCAGACAGAAATTTGCTACTGTTAATCCCATCTTCCTCCCCGCTCCTAGTTTCCCACTACTGTCAGTCAATTTCTTATAGTATTACATTGGATGTTCAAGGTCCATTATATGAGTGA
>NW_007065452.1:0-1474 GCF_000164805.1 Carlito syrichta
ATATTTGTTTAAAACACTCATATTTGGAAATTTAAAAATATACTTTAAGATGTTCTTAGATTAATATGAAAAATAGAAAGTCAAAAATATAAAAACTGAATGATAATGAAAATATCAAAAGTAGTGGGATACAATTTCTCTTTCTGAATGGAAGAAATTATTTTCAGTAGGCTTATGATCTCACCAAGAACAACTAGAAAATCAGACAGAGTTTATATTTTTAAAGGTATCAGAGAAGTATGGAAGCAATGAGAACTGAGAAGCTACAAATCCAGGACTGGAAAGTCTTTTTAGATGTGAACTGAAAATCTGTAGCCTGTAGTAAATTGCCAATTCTGGGAGTAGGCCAGAGATTGAGAATCGGGGCTTGTTTCATGTGGTGGGTCATTGAGGGGAGATAGAGAAACCAGCAAAAATTTTGGTGACTGTCAAGTTAGAGTGAAAAAATTATTTTCCATTCCCCAAACCAGTTTTCTTTTAAGATATTTGCCTCAGTACATGACTAATTTCTCTTTAAAAATATTTGCCAAATTCTAAAACTAAAAGAAAGCTAAGCAGAAAGTGTCTGAAAACCAGAGCTGAATTTACTAGTCTATAGTCATGTGGAGATACAGATCTTTAGGATAGGATAAGAATCCCCTGAGAATACACCTGGCAAGAGTCGGCAGCCCTGACTGGATATCATGGTGAACTGATGCTGACAGTTTCCTGCACTTCTTGTCTTGGATATACTTGCCAATTCTGGTGCAGCAAAAGCAGAGTCTACTGACTGTGGCCCATGGGCCAAATCTGCCAGCTGCCTGTTTCTGAAAATAGAGGGTTTTTTTGGGGGAAAAAGCCATGTTCATGCATTTATACATTGTCTGTGACTGCTTTTATGCTACCATGGCTGAGGTGAATAGTTGTGATAGAGATTGTAAGGCCCAGAAGGCCTAAAATCATTAGTTATCCTCTGGTCTTTTACACCTCTCTGCTAGAGACTGAGGATCAGGGTTTTGCCTCTAATAAAGAGTCACTAATTGGAGAAGAGTGACCAGTACAGCTTTTGATATTTCAGTAAGGCTGGAATACCAAACTCTGAAGCTGTACAGGACAGTAGTCCAAAAATCTAAACAAAAGACTTTTGAGAAGCATGGTGGAATCTTCTGTAGTCTTAGTGTCTGTGTTGAGGAGAAAAGACTGGCCAGGCTCTCAATGGAAAACCTTGATGGGCCTCACCATTAAAATAGGGTCAAACTAAAGGTGTAATTAAGGAGTCTTATCAAAATTGCAAGGCAGTCTGAATTCAGCTCAGTCCATGAATGAACTAAAGTGATCAGAGCACCAGTCTTAACTACCCAACAGAGGAAAACAAAAATCTTCTCAAGTGGAAATTAGCACTGTCTGTAGTTCTTTCTTTTTTAAGTATGCAGTGTCCTACACACACAAATGAAGAATTACTAGTACACTATGACTATATACCAAGAGAAAAATA
>NW_007065453.1:0-301 GCF_000164805.1 Carlito syrichta
CAGGTCAGATAAATAGTAGGCCTGTTCGCCAGTGGACTAGTTAAGTCAGTTCACCATTCGATTCACTTACTGGCCGACTATTTAAGGCAGCTCACATATCAGCTCACTTGCAGGCTGACTAGTTAATTCAGCTCACGTGTCGGCTCACTCGCCAGCCAACTAATTAAGTCTTCTGGCCTCTCGGCTCACTCACCAGCCGACTAGTCAGCTGACTCTTGACCGACTTTTTAAGTAAGCTGACCAGTCAGCTAACTCGCTGGCCGACTAGTTAAGTCAGCTTACCAGTCAGCTCAATTGCCAG
>NW_007065455.1:0-813 GCF_000164805.1 Carlito syrichta
GTATATGTACCACATTTTTAAAATCCAGTCCTCTTTTGATGGGCAGCATGGCTGTTTCCAGGTTCTTGCTATTGTGAACAATGCTGCGATAAACTTGCGTGTGCAGGTATCTTTTTTATAGAGTGATTTGTGTTCTTCAGGATATATTCTCAGTAGGGGGATTGTGGGGTCATATGGGAGGTTGCTTTTTAGAGCTTTTAAGAATCGCCACACTGCTTTCCACAGAGGTTGCACTAGTGTACACTACCACCAACAGTGTAGAAGTGTTCCCTTTTCACCACACGCTCTCCAGCAGCTGTTATTTTTTGAGTTGTTTGCCATTCTGACCGGGGTTAGGTGGTATCTCAGTGTGCTTTTGATTTGCATCTCCCTGATGATTAGTGAAGTTGAACATTTCTTCATGTGTTTGTTGGCTGCTTGGATGTCTTCCTTTGTGAAGTGTCTGTTCATATCTTTTGCCCATTTTATAATGGGGTTTGTTTTTTTTCTTTTCAGCACGTTTGAGTTCCTTGTAGATCCAGGATGTTAAGCCTTTGTCGGACCTGGAGTTGGCAAATACTTTTTCCCAGTCTGTAGGCTGTCTCCCTGCTCTCTTGATGATTTCTTTGGCTTTGCAGAAGCTTGTCAGTTTAATAAGGTCCCACTTGTCTATTTTCTCTCTTATAAGCTGTGGGTTTTGGGTTTTGTTTAGGAATTGGATGCCTGTTCCAATTTCCATGAGGGTTTTTCCTTCATTTTCTAAGGTTCTTATGATTTGAGGTTTTACATTTAGGTCTCTGATCCATTTGGAATTAAGCTTTGTGCATGGGGATA
>NW_007065456.1:0-313 GCF_000164805.1 Carlito syrichta
GAACAATGTTCAGAAATCTGCAACTCTAGTCATAGCTTTATGCCTATTGTCCTTGAGTTAGTTCAATTAAAACATTTTGAAAGCTAACTAGCATCTATTAGTCTCTATACAACAATGACTAGTTCAACTTGTATCAAAACAAATGATAGCAATACATAACAGCAAAGGATGAACCTGATCCCTAATTCTTATTTCACTCATTTTATTTATTTATTTATTTATTTATTTAAGTTGGAGTCTCACTCTGTTACCTACTGGAGTGCAGTGGCCGATCCCGGCCACCGCAGCCTCGACCTGCTGGGCTCCTGTGATC
>NW_007065457.1:0-400 GCF_000164805.1 Carlito syrichta
GCCCGGCTGAGTTTTTGATTTATTGTAGAGATGAGGTCTTGCTGCCCAGGAGGGTCTCGAGCTCGTGGGATCAGGCAATCCATTCACCTCAGCCTCCCAAAGGCACGAGATTACAGGCTGAGCCACCAAGCCCGGTTTATAGACTATTCTATACAACAGCTGCAGATTATATATTCTTGTAACCAGCACATAAAACATTCACCAAGATCGACCATATTTCGGGCCATAAAACAGGTCTAAACAATTTTTAAAATTTAAATTATATGATGCATCTCCTCAAACCACAGAGGAACAAAACTAGAAATCAATATGAAGAGGGCCTTTGAAAATTATACAAATTCATAGTAATTAAATAACAACTCCAGAGCAACCATTGGGTCAGCAAAAAAATTAAGAAAAA
>NW_007065458.1:0-747 GCF_000164805.1 Carlito syrichta
GGACGCCGTGGATCCTGTGGCCCGCTCAACAGAGGCAGAGTTTCTCGTGGCCCGCAGGAACCTAAGGAGAGCTCTGGCTCAGCATCAGAGGCTTGCCAAGGCGGTGGGGGCCACGGCACGGCAATATGCATCTCCTTTTCAGGAGGATGCCAATACGGACGCCGTGGATCCTGTGGCCCGCTCAACAGAGGCAGAGTTTCTCGTGGCCCGGGGGAACCTAAGGAGAGCTCTGGCTCGCGACCAGAGGCTTGCCAAGGTGGTGGGGGCCACGGCACGGCAACATGCATCTCTTGGGCAGGAGGATGCAAATACGGACGCCGTGGATCCTGGCAGCCTCCCGCTGCTGCTCCAGATCGCGGTGGAGTCTCCAGGGCGCCATGAGCAAGCCGGACTCTCTCACTCCCTGCTGGAGGCCCCGGCTCAAGGTACGGAGACGCCAGAGGAAGGCCCGGCTCGGCCTCCACAGTTCTCTGAGGAGACTGAGGCTCAGCTGCTGGCGCATCGGCAGGCAAATGTGCCACTTCCCAGCTGGAACGAAGTTCTCGTCCCACCTCTGGATCGCTCAACAGAGGCAGAGTTTCTCGTCGCCCAGAGGAACCTAAGGAGAGCTCTGGCTCAGCACCAGAGGCTCGCCAAGGCGGTGGGGGCCACAGCACAGCAATTTACATCTCCTTTGCGGGAAGATGCAAATATGGACGCCGTGGATCCTGTGGCCCGCTCAACAGAGGCAGAGTTTCTCGTGGCCCG
>NW_007065459.1:0-860 GCF_000164805.1 Carlito syrichta
CTGTCCATTCCATTTCATTGTTTTCCATTCCATTCCATTCCGTTTCTCTCCATTCCATTCCATTGTATTCCATTCCACTTCATTCCATTACACTGCATTCCATTCCATTCCATTCAGTTCCATTGCATTCCTTTCAATGACTCTCCATTCCATTCCATTCCGTTACATTCCGTCACTCTCCATTCTATTCCATTCCTTTCCATTCCCTTCTTTAATGTCCTTTCTTTTCCTTTCCATTTCTTTCCTGTACTCTCTATTCCATTCCATTAAATTCCATTCCATTTCATTTCATTCCATTCCATTCCATTACTCTCCCTTCCATTCCATTCAGTTACTCTCCTTTCCAACCATTCCGTTACTTTCCATTCTATTCCATTGCATTCCATTCCATTCCCATCCAATCCATTCCATTCTGTTAACCTCCATTCCTTTCCTTTCGATTCCATTCCGTTATTCTCCATTCCATTCCATTCCATTTTATTACTCTCCATTCTATTCCATTCCGGTACTCTCCATTGCATGTCATTCCATTCCATTCCGTTACTCTCCATTCCATTCCCTTCCATCCCATTCCATTCCGTTACTCTCCATTTGATTCCATTCCATTTATTTACTCACCATTCCATTCCATTCCATTCCATTCGGTTACTCTTTATTCCATTTCATTCCATTCCATTCCATTCCAGTTCGTTACTATCCATTCCATTCCATTCCATTCCATTCCATCTCCATTCCATTCTTTTATTTGCAGTCCAATCGAATACATTCCATTCCATTCCTACCCATTCCATTCCATTCCAGTCCATTCCATTCCATTCCTCTCTATTCGACTACATTCCATTTTGTTCCTTTACTCTCCA
>NW_007065460.1:0-372 GCF_000164805.1 Carlito syrichta
AGGAAAAGGAATGAAATGGAGATGACGGGAATGGAGAGAAATGGAGTTGAATGGAAGGGAATTGAATGGAATGTTTAGTAATGGAATGGAATGGAAAGAAATAGAATGGGAGAAATGGAGGGGAGTGGAATGGACACGAAAGGAATAAAGTGGAGAGGTATGGAAATGAATAGAATGGGATGGAACGCAGTGGAATGAAATGGAATGGAATGTATACAAAACAATGGAATGGAATAGTATGGAATGGAGAGGAATGGATTGAATGGAGAATAATGGAATGGGAAGGAGAGGAATGGAATCCAATGGAGCGGAATGGAATTGAATGGAATGGAAAGGAAAGGAATGGAGAAAGACGGAATTTCATTGAATGAA
>NW_007065461.1:0-363 GCF_000164805.1 Carlito syrichta
ATAACTAACTGGCTTAACTAATTAGCTAACTAGTTAGGTAGCAGACTTAAGTAGCTGACTGAAATAGTTAGCTAACTGGTGAGCTAGCTGACTTAGCTAGCTGACTTAGCTAGTTAGCTAGTTAGCTAGCTGACTTAGCTAGCTGACATAAATTGTTGACTAAGGAGATAGCTAGCTGACATAATGAGTTAGTTAACTATTTATCTTGTTGGTAAACGAGTCAACTAGCTGACTTAACTAGTTGGTTAACAAGTTTGCTAGGTGACAACTTGTTGACTGATTTGGCTAAGTTAGCAGGTTTACCACGTTGGGTGACTACTCGGCTGACATTTTAGCTGGCTTCACAAGTTGGCTGAATAGTTG
>NW_007065462.1:0-310 GCF_000164805.1 Carlito syrichta
CTGGTCAGGTATGTGGCCCACTAGTTAAGCCAGCTGGCTAGCCGGCTGACCAGCAGGGTGGCTTCCTATTTAATCCAGCTGGCATTCCGACTGTCCAGCAAGCCATCTTCCTATTTAATCCAGCTATTTAAACTGGCTGGCTAGCCACCTGGTCAGCCCACTGGCTAGCCAGCCAGGTAGCTGGCTTGTTAAGCCAGCTGGTTAGCCATGTAAACAACAAATTAACTAGCTCATTAAGTCAACTTCTAGTCAGCCAGCAAGCTAGTTAAGTAAGCTAGCAACACAGCTAACTATTCAGCTAACTAGTGAA
>NW_007065463.1:0-382 GCF_000164805.1 Carlito syrichta
CCACAGGTTAGTTCCGCCAGAAATGGGACCATTGTCTCTGATGGATGGGTGCCCAAAGCCTCCCTGAGTGACCAGTGGCTTGGTGCTGGTTGCCAGGCTGGAGACGATGTAGCCAGGGAGGGAGTTGGGAGGGGGCTGGGAACTGAGACTCCCACCATGCAGTGGAAGAGCAGCAGCGGGGGCCCCCAATATCTGGACCTGAATGGGACCGAAGGTCCCCGGACCTCGCACCAGCACGGATGGTGGTGTGCTGGGGGGTGGGGGAAGAGAGGTAAGAGTCTTTTGGGGAACTCACATTCAGAGAATCTCACAAGTTCACCTATGCCATCACCATCTTGTTCCCGACCCCCAAGGTGTAGTTTTCTAAGATTGATATACATCT
>NW_007065464.1:0-482 GCF_000164805.1 Carlito syrichta
TGATTTGCATCTCCCTGATGATTAGTGAGGCTGAACATTTCTTCATGTGTTTGTTGGCTGCTTGGATGTCCTCTTTTGTGAAGTGTCTGTTCATTTCTTTGGTCCATTTTATAACGGGGTTGTTTGTTTTTTTTGTTTTCAGCATGTTTTAGTTCCTTGTAGATCCAGGATGTTAAGCCTTTGTCAGAAATCGTGTTGGCAAATACTTTTTCCCAGTCTGTAGGCTGTCTCCCTGCTCTCTTGATGGTTTCTTTGGCCTTGCAGAAATTGTCAGTTTAATAAGGTTCCACTTGTCTATCTTCTCTCTTATGACCTGTGGGTTTCAGATTTTGTTCAGGAACTGGATGCCAGTTCCGATTTCCATGAGGGTATTTCCTTCATTTTCTAAGGTTCTTATGGTTTGAGGTTTTACATTTAGGTCTCTGATCCATTTGGAGTTAACCTTTGTGCATGGGGATAGATAGGGGTCCTGTTTCAATCTT
>NW_007065465.1:0-326 GCF_000164805.1 Carlito syrichta
AGCCACTTCTCCCAACTCTGACTTTGACCCTGCGGATGAGCCCCCTCCATATCGACAACCCCCCCTCAACCTCAGCCGCTCCAAGCCTCACCTACCCCCGCCGTGCCTAGCCTCTATCCACCCCTCCCCCCTTGTAGTCCTCCCGTAACCTGCTCTAAAACTAATCCTGCCACTCTCGCATCTCTCCGCGAAGGCATTGTCCAAGTACATGTCCCATTTTCCATCTCAGACCTATCCCAAATAGAGAAAAAACTGGGATCTTACACAACTAACCCAGGCACCTACACCAAGGAATTCCAATACCTTCTCCAGGCTTACAGCCTCAC
>NW_007065466.1:0-409 GCF_000164805.1 Carlito syrichta
CTATTCAGATGGCTAGAGAGTTAGAGAGCTATTTAAGTCACCTCTCTGGCCAGATGGATAGCCAGTTATGTCAGCTAGTTTTGTCACCTCGCCAGTCCCTAGCTTGCTAATCAACTAGTTAAGTCAGCTGTCTAACCAGCTGGATAGCTAGTTAAGTCACCTCATTAAGTTAGTTGGCTAGCCAGATCTTTAGCTATTTAAAAAGCTAGTCAAGCCAGATGGCTAGACAGCTGGCTATCTAATTATTTCAGCTAGATAAGTCAGCTGGCTAGCAATGTAGCTAGCTAGTTAAGTCAGTTGGTTATGTCAGCTAGCTAGCTAGTTAAATGAGCTAGTTAAGTTGGCTAGCTAGCTAGATAGGTAGGAAGCTAATAATTTCAGCTAGTAAAGTCAGTTGGCTATTTAGGTA
>NW_007065467.1:0-312 GCF_000164805.1 Carlito syrichta
ACACTCTTATGGAAGTTGGAACTGGCAACCGATTCCTGATCAAAACCCAAAGTGCCCAGGCCATAAGAGGTAAGATAGACAAGTGGGACCTCATCAAACTGACAAACTTCTGCAAAGCCAAAGAAACCATCAAGAGAGCAGGGAGACAGGCCACAGAATGGGAAAAAGTATTTGTCAACTGTGTATCTGACAAAGGCCTAACATCTAGGATCTACAAGGAGCTCAAACAAGCCAAAACGAAAAAAACAAGCAGCCCCTTTAAAAAGTGGGCAAAAGACATGAATAGACACTTCTCAAAAGAAGATATACGGG
>NW_007065468.1:0-474 GCF_000164805.1 Carlito syrichta
GTTTTTTTTTTTGAGTTTGAGTCTCACTTCATCGCCCAGGCTGGAATACAGTGGCACGCTCACAGCCACACCAGCGGCGACCTGCTGGACTCCGGCGATCCTTCTGCCTCAGCCTTCCAAGTAGCCAGAACTACAGGTGTGCACTACCGCACCTGACTCTTTTATTTATTGTAGAGACAAGGTCTTGCCAAGTTGCCTGGGCTGGTTTCGAACCTGCGGGCTCAGGCAATCCACTCACCTCTGCCTCCCAAAGTGTTGGGATTATAGACTGAGGCAGTATCTTTCTATATGTTGACTTTGTATCCTATTTTTCTAAACTCATTTATGAGTTGTGGTAGTTTATTTTGTTGTATTTTGTTGTATTTCCTACTGAGATGATCAGGTTATCTTTTTTTTTAAAAAGCAACATTGTACGTCTTCCTTTCCAATCTGGATGTCTTTTATTGCTTTCCTTCCCTTTTTGTGCTAGTTAGA
>NW_007065469.1:0-336 GCF_000164805.1 Carlito syrichta
CTCAGAGCTTGAGGACCAAAATATAGAAATAACCCAAACTCTTAAAAACACAGAAAATGAACTCAAAAAGACAGAACAAAACCTTCAAGAGATGAGCGATTACCTCAAGAGGCCTAACCTAAGAGTAATTGGACACCCTGAGGCAGAAAGAGAGACAGAGACCACATTGGAACAAACTTCCCATGAGATCATTCAAGAAAACTTCCCTAATCTAATCAGAGATGCAAAAATTCAGACACAAGAGATTCAGAGAACCCCTGCAAGACAACAAAGGAGAAGACCAACTCCTAGACACATAATAATTTGCCTAAACAAAGTAGGCATAACAGAAAAAAT
>NW_007065470.1:0-1094 GCF_000164805.1 Carlito syrichta
CAATTAGGATTGGACGGCATTAATAAGGCAAGTAGGATCAGACCACACTAATAAGGCAAGCAGGATAGGAGAGAACTAATAAGGCAAGGAGTATCAGATGGCACTCATAAGGCCAGGAATATGACACTGCACTAATAAGGCAAGTAGAATCAGACGGCACTAATAAGGCATGTAGTATCATGAGGCACTAATAAGGCAAGTAGGATCAGAGGGCACTAATAAGGCAATTAGGATTAGACGGCATTAGTTAGGCAAGTAGGATCAGGCCACACTAATAAGGCAAGTAGGATAGGAGGGAACTAATAAGGCAAGGAGTATCAGATGGCACTCATAAGGCCAGGAATATGACACTGCACTAATAAGGCAAGTAGGATCAGATGGCACTAATAAGGCAAGTAGGATCAGACGGAATTAATAAGGCAAGGATTGTCAGACGGCACTAATAAGGCCAGGAGTATAGGACTGCACTAATAAGGCAAACAGGATCAGACGGCACTAATAATCAAGAGGGATCAGACGGAACTAATAAGGCAAGTAGTATCAGACTCCACTAATAAGGGAAGTAGGATCAAACGTCACTAATAAGGCAAGTAGAATCAGTAGGCACTAATAAGGCAAGTAGTATCAGACGGCACTAATAAGGCAAGTAGGATCAGATGGCACTAATAAGGCAAGTAGGATCAGTCGGCACTAATAAGGCAAGTAAGATCAGATGGCACTAATGAGGCAAGTAGTATAAGACGGCACTAATTTGGAAAGGAGTATCAGATGGAACTAATGAGGATTGTAGGATCAGACGGCACTAATAAGGCAAAGAGTGTCAGACGGCACTAATAAGGCAAGGCGTATCAGACGTCACTAATATGGCAAGGTGTATGAGACAGCACTAATAAAGCAAGGAGTATCAGATGGCACTAATAAGGGAAGAAGGATCAAACGGCTCTAATAAGGCAAGTAGAATCATTCGGCACTAATAAGGCAAGTAAGATCAGGCGGGACTAACAAGTCAGGTAGGATCAGTCGGCACTAATATGGCAAGTAAGATCAGGCGGCATTAATAAAGCAAGTATTATCAGACGGCACTAACAAGGCAA
>NW_007065471.1:0-1120 GCF_000164805.1 Carlito syrichta
TAAAATAAATGTGCAAAAGACAATCACATTTCTTTACACCAAAAATAAACAAACAGAAACTCAAATAAAAACCACAATCCATTCACAATAGTCACACCAAAAAAATGAAATACCTTGGCATCTTCCTAACCAGAAACATGAAAGACCTTTACAATGAAAACTACAAAACTCTGCTCAAAGAAATCAAAAATGACACAAACAAGTGGGAAAATACCCCATGCTCAAGGACTGGAAGAATCAACATTGTGAAGATGTCCATCTTACCTAAGGCAATCTACAGATTCAATGCAATATCCATCAAATTACCAGTAACATTCTTCTCAGACCTAGAAAAAACAACACAGGAATTCATATGGAAACACAAATGACCAAGAATAGCCAGAACAATCCTTAGCAAAACAAAAAAAAACAAAAAAAAAACCAAAGCAGGTGGTATCACATTACCAGACTTCAAACTTTACTATAAAGCTACAATCATCAAAACAGCTTGGTATTGGTATAGGAACAGGAATAAAGATCAATAGAATAGAATTGAAATTCCAGAAGCAAAACCTTAATTTCTCAACCAACTCATCTTTGACAAAGCCTCCACCACCTACCACTGGGGAGAGGAGAGCCTATTAAGTAATGGTGCTGGGGAAACTGCCTGACCACATGCAGAAGATTGAAACAGGACCCCTACCTATCCCCATACATAAAAATTAACTCCAAATGGATCAGAGACCTAAATGTAAAACCTCAAACATAAAAACGAAGGACATACCCTTATGGAAATCGGAACTGGCAACCAATTCCTGAACAAAACCCAAAACCGACAGGCCGTAAGAGAGAAGATAGACAGGTGGGACCTCATTAAACTGAAAAGCTTCTGCAAAGCCAAAGAAACCATCAAGAGAGCAGGGAGACCGCCTACAGACTGGAAAAAAGTATTTGCCAACTCCAAGTCTGACAAAGGTTTAACATCTTGGATCTACAAGGAACTCAAACATGCTTAAAAGTAAAAACAAACAGCCCCATTATAGAATGGGCAAAAGATATTAACAGACAGGTCACAAAGGAAGACATCCGAGCAGCCAACAGACACATGAAGAAATGTTCAACCTCACTAATCATCAGGGAG
>NW_007065471.1:1424-5745 GCF_000164805.1 Carlito syrichta
CTAGAGTCTATAATACTGAGTGACTTCTCACAGAAACAAAGATCTGAGTATCACATGTTCTCACTCATATAGTGGACTTTTACATCCAATGTAATACTTTAAGAAAATGACTGAGAGTAGTGGGAAACTATGGGGGGGAGGGAGATGGCATTAAGTAGTAAATATCTGTCTGGGGATGGGGAGACACCTCTTATCAACAAGGGTGCCTCAATGAAGCATATTTGTATACCTAACCCGTAACTATACCCCACAATATCATAATAAAAATATTGATTATAAAAAAAGAAATCAAAGATGACACAAACAAAAATATTTCATGCTCATGGATTGGATAAATCAACATCGTTAAGATGTCCATTCTACCTAAGGCAATCTACAGATTTAAGGCAAACTCATCAAATTACCAGCAACATTCTTTTCAGACCTAGAAACAAAAATACACGAATTCATATGTAAACATAAACTACCATGAATAGCCAAAACAATCCTCAGCAAAAAAAAAAAAAAAAAAGCAGGAGGTATCACACTCCCACACTTTAAACTTTTTATAAAGCTACATAATCAAAACAATCTGGTATTGGTACACAAACAGGCATATACACCAATGGAATAGAATTGAGATTCCAGAAGCAAAACCTCAATTTCTCAACCAACTCATCTTTGACAAAACCTCCACCACCAACTACTGGGGAGAGGAGAAACTATTCAGTAAATAGTGCTGGGAAAACTGGGTGACCACATGAGAGGATTGACAACAGGATGCCTACCTATCCCCATACACAAAAATTAACTCTAAATGGATCAGAGACCTAAACATAAACCCTCAAACTATAAGAACCTTAGAAAATGCAGGAGACACCCTTACAGAAGTTGGAACTGGCAATCAATTTTTGTCAAAACCCAAGTGCCCATGCCATAAGAAATTAGATAGACAAGTGGGACCTCATCAAACTGACAAGCTTCTGCAAAGCCAAAGAAACCAACAAGAGAGCAGGGAGATAGCCCACCGACTGGGAAAAAATATTTGCCAACTCCATGTCTGACAAAGGCCTAACATCTAGGATCTACAAGGAATTCAAACATGCTGAAAAGAAAAAACAAACAGCCCCATTACAAAGTGGGCAAAAGAAATAAAAAACACACTGAGATACCACCTAACCCCAGTCAGAATGGCAATCATCAACAACTCAAAAAATAACAGCTGCTGGAGAGGGTGTGGTGAAAAGGGAACACTTCTACACTGTTGGTGGGAGTGTAAACGAGTGCAACCTCTGTGGAAAGCAGTGTGGCGATTCTTAAAAACTCTAAATACCAACCTCCCATATGACCCTGCAATCCCCCTACTGGGAATATATCCTGAAGAACACAAATCACTTGTCAAAAAGATACCTGCACACGCATGTTTATCGCAACACTGTTCACAAGAGCAAGAACCTGGAAACAGCCATGCTGCCCGTCAAAAGAGGACTGGATTTTAAAAATGTGGTACATATACACGATGGAATACTATGCAGCCATAACAAAGAACAAAGTCATGAATTTCGCAGCAACCTGGATGGAACTAGAGTCTATAATACTGAGTGACCTCTCACAGAAACAAAGATCCGAGTATCACATGTTCTCACTCATATAATGGACCTTAAACATCCAATGCAATACTATACGAAAATGACTGACCGTACTGGGAAACTATGGTGGGGGGAGGGAGATGGGATTAACAGTAGCAAATATCTGTCTGGGAACGGGGAAACACCCCATATCAACAGGGTGCCTGAATGAAACGCAATTGTATACCTAACCCTTAACTGTACCCCACTTCACAATAAAAAAAAAAAAAAACAAATTGGGCAAAAGATATGAACAAAAGAAGGCATATGAGCAGCCAACAGATACATGAAAAAATGTTCAGTCTCACCAGTCATCACAGAAATGCAGATTAAAACTACACTGAGATACCACCTAACTCCAGTCAGAATGGCCATCAATAATAACTCAAAAAATAACATGCTGGAGAGGATGTGGTAAAAATGGTACACTGCTACACTGTTGGTAGGAGTGTAAACTAGTGCAACCTCTGTGGAAAATAGTGTGGTGAATCCCAAAAGTTCTAAAAATCAACCTTCCATATGACCTCACAATCCCCCTACTGGGAATATACCCAGAAGAACTCAAATCACTCTATAAAAAAGATACCTGCACACATATGTTTATCACAGCATCATTCACAAAAGCAAGAACATGGAACCAACCGTGCTCCCCATCAAAAGAGGACATATACACAATGGAATATTATGCAGCCATAAAGAGAAACAAAATCATAAACTTCACAGCAACCTGGATGAAATTAGAGTCTATAATACTGAGTGATCCTTCAAAGAAGCAAAGAACTGAGTATCACATGTTCTTACTCATAGGTAGACCTTGAACGACTACCATAACACCTTAAGAAAAGGGTAAACAGTAGTGGGAAACTGTGGGGGTTGGGCAGGGTGAGGATGAGGAATTGACAGTAGTCAAAATCTGCCTGGGGAAGGGGTGGCCACCTGCATCAACAAGGGTACCTGCACAATGTATTTGTATGCCTAACCCTGAATTGTACCCCCCAATTTTAAAATTAAAAAAAGGAAGTCTCAGCTATATAATCAACATGCAAAAGACAGTCGCATTTTTTTATTATAAAGATGTGGGGTATAATTCAGGGTTAGGTATACAAACATTGATTATACAGGTACCCTTGTTGATTAGACATGTGCCTCTCTCCCCTAGCAATTTTCCTCAACTGCCAATACGACCCCCCCCCCTTGACAGTTACCATTACTGCCAAATACTTTCTTGTAGTATTATAATTGTTCAAGGTCCACTTATGAGTGAGAACATATGATACTCTGTTCTTTGTTTCTGTGATAGATCACTGAGTATGATCAACTCCAAATTCATCCAAGTTGTGGTAAAGTCCATATATTTGTCCTTCTTTGTGGCAGTATAATAATCTATTGTGTATATTACTACATTTTCTTTATACAGTCCAACTTCGATGGGCAACATGGTTGATTCCATATTTTTGCCATTGTGAATAGAGCTGCAACAAACATACACGTGCAGGGATCTTTTTTGTAGAATGATTTGAGTTTCTTTGTGTATATTGCCAGTAGGGGAATTGCTGGGTCATATGGAAGGTCAATTTCTAGTTCTTTCAGAAATCACCACACTGTCTTCTACAGAGCTTGCATGAGTTTGTATTCCCACCAGCAGTGTAGAAGTGTTCTTTTTTCTCTGCATCCTTGCCAGCATCTGTTGTTGTTTGTTTTATTAATGATGGCCATTCTACTGGGGTTAGGTGGTATCTCAGTGTGGTTTTGATTTGCATTTCTCTGATGATGAGTGAGGTTGAGCTCTTTTTCTTGTGTCTGTTGGCTGCCCGTATATATTCTTTTGACAAATGTCTATTCATGTCTTTTGGCCACTTTTAAATGGGGCTGTTTGTTTTTTACCTCTCAGTGCATCTGAGTTCCTTGTAAATCCAAGATATAAGGCCTTTGTCAGATATACAGTTGGCAAATATTTTTTTTCCATTCCGTGGGCTGTCTCCTGCTCTCTTGATGGTTTCTTTTGCTTTGCAGCAGCTCATAGTTTGATGAGGTCCCAATTATCTATCTTATTTCTTAAGGTACGGGCCTTTAGGGTTCTGAATGGGAGTTGGTTGCCAGTTCCAATTTCCATAAGGGTGTCTCCTGCATTTTCTAAGATTCTTACAGTTTGAGGTCTTATGTTTAGGTCTTTGATCCATTTAAAGTTAATTTTTGTGTATGGTGAGGGGTCCTGTTTCAATCTTCTGTGTGTGGCAAGCCAGTTTTCCCAGAACCATTTACTGAATAGGTTCTCCACTCCCCAGTGGTTTTTGTTGCAGGCATTGTCAGAGATGAGTTGGTTGAGGAATTGAGGCTTTCCTTCCGGAATCTCTATCCTGTTCCATTGGTCTACGTGCCTGTTCTTGTACCAATACCAGGCTGTTTTGATTACTGTAGTCTTATAGTAAAGTTTGAAGTCTGGAAGTGTGATAAACCTCCTGCTTTGTTTCTTTTGCTAAGGATTGTTTTGGCCTTTGCAATCATTTATGTTTCCAAATGAATTTCTGTATTGTCATTTCCAGATCTGAGAAGAATGATGTTGGTAAATTAATGGATATTGCGTTGAATCTGTAGATTGCCTTTAGAGAGATGGACATTTTAACAACATTGATTCTTCCTATCCATGAGTATGGAATACTTTTTTTTTTTTTCATTAATCAGTATTTTTTATTATGGTTTTGTGGGGTACAGTT
>NW_007065471.1:6003-14320 GCF_000164805.1 Carlito syrichta
TATTGCATTGGATGTTCAAGGTCCATTATATGAGTGAGAATATGTGATATTCGGATTTTTGTTTTTGTGAGAGGTCACTCAGTATTATAGACTCTAGTGAGTATGGAATACTTTTTCATTTATTTGTGTCTTCTTGGATTTCTTTGAGCAGGGTTTTGTAATTCTCATTGTAAAGGTCTTTCACTTCTCTGGTAAGGACCATGTGGAGGTATTTCTTTCTTTTTTCTTTCTTTCTTTTCTTTCTTTTGTGTAGCTATTATGAATGAGACTGTGCTTTTTATTTGGGTCTCTACCTGCTTGTTGTTGGTGTATAGGAATGCAACTGTCTTTTGCATGTTTATTTTGTACCCAGAGACTTTGCTAAAGGTCTTTATCATTGCAAGCAGGTTTTTTACAGATTCTCTTGGATTTTCAGTGTATAGTATCATATCATCAGCAGAAGGGATAACTTGACTTCCTCTTTTCCTATTTGGATACCCTTGATTTCCTTCTCTTGTCTGCCCAAGCTAGGTCTTCCAACACAATATTGAACAAGAGGGGTAAAAGTGGGCAGACTTGTCTTCTTCCAGTTTTCAGGGGAAATGTCTCCAGTTTCTGTCCATTTAGCAATATGTTAGCTGTGGGTTTGTCATAGATGGCACTTACTATCTATCTAGGGCTGTCAGTGGGGTATTCAAGTCTCCTGCTATAATAGTGTTAGAGTCAATATCTTTTTTTAGGTTACTTAGTAGTTGTTTTATAAATGCTAGTGCTCCTGTGTTGAGTGTGTATATGTTTAGGATGGATATTTCTTGTTGATGAACTGAACCTTTTATCATTATGTAGTGACCTTTTGCATCTCTTTAAATTTTTGATATCTTAAAGGTCGTTTTGTCTTATATTAAAATTGCAACTCCTCATTTCTTTTGTGATACATTTGCCTAGAATCTCATTTTCCAATGATTAACTTTGAGTCTGTGTGCATCCCTTGAAGTGAGATGAGTCTCCTGGATGCAGCAAATAATTGGGTCATGATTTCTTATCCAGTCTGCCATTCTGTGTCTTCTCAGTGGTGCATTTAGGCCATTCACATTCAGGCTGATTATTGAAATGTGATTGTTTATCCCTGTCATGAGGTTCTTATAAAGCTTTTCCTTTGCTTGCTTTCTTTTGGCTTGGGGTTAACGTATGCTTGTGTTTTCAAGTTTCTTGTTGTGCTGTAATTTCCGCTGATTCTTCTCTCCACTGTTCTCTTGGGAAGTATGTGGACAATCTTTTTCTTCTTTTTTCTGTGCTTAATACCTTTTTAAGTGTCTCCTGTAGAACTCGTCTGGAAGCTGAATAATATCTTAGGGATTGGATGTCTGGGAAGGCTTTTAATTCTCCTTCACTGATGAAGCTGAGTTTAGCTGGATAGGAAATTCTTGGTTTACATTGTTTATCTTTGACAACTTTGAACATAGGGCTCCAGTCCCTTCTTGCTTGCAGTGTTTCTGCTGATTGATCTGCTGCTATTCTGATTGGTTTTCCTTGGTAGGTAGTCTGACTCTTCTCTCTTGCTGCCTTTAGAATGTTTTCTTTTGTGCCTACTTTGTGTAGGCAAGTTACTATGTTTCTAGGGATTGGTCTTCTTATTTGATGTCTTCTGGGGGTTCTCTGTATCTCTTGTGCTTGGATGCTCACATCACTGGTGAGATGCAGAAAGTTTTCTTGGTTTACCTCCTAGAATACTTGCTACACGTTTGTACTCCATTTCCCTTTGTTCTTCTGGAATTCCAATAAGGCATAGGTTTGGCCTCTTGATATAATCACACATCTCTTGTAGACTTTGTTCTTTTTTTCTGAGTCTTCTTTCAAAGTTTTTTACAGATTGGGTTAATTCCATGTTCTGGTCTTCAAGTTCTGAGATTCTTTCTTCAGCTAGATTAATTCTACTCCCATGTTTGTCATCTTGTTATTTATCTCCTGGTTGAAATATTTTATTGCTCTGTTACAAGTTCTTTCAGTGTTGCATCTTGTCTTTCTTGAGTCTTATTCACTCTTTCCATCCATTCTCTAATCCCTGTCATATCCTGGTGACAGTGTTTGGTGACTTCCATTGTTTGGGCACCAAGGTCTGATTTTTCAGGAGTTTGCCTTTGGTACACTTGAAATTGTGTGAGGTCTTCCTTTGGTTTTTCCTCATTTGTGACAGATCTCTTGTTTTTCTCTTTAGTTCTGTTATTCAGTGTCAGTGGGAGAGGTTTTCCCTTCTGATGTTTGCTTAGTCCTCTATTCTTCTCTGATCTGGGTTTTGGATTTGTTCTATTTTGAAATAGAATGGTAGATGGGAAGCCATACCTTCTCTTGTAGTTTTCAAAATTTGAATAAAGTTGGGATGGGGCACTAGGAATCAGAACCTACTTGCAAAGTAAAATATTCACTTAGTGTGGTATGTTGCCCCTGAGACCCACTCCCCACCACCAGTCTATATGATGATGCAAATCATAAACCAACGCAAAAGCAATTGAACACCCCCCCAAAACCAACTGGAATAACAACAAGCAAAACAAAACAACAACAAACCCCCCAAGAAAACTAAACACACACACGTCAAACACAAAGCGAATAGAGAAAAAAACCAGAAAGACTGGAGAAAAATTTTAAAAAGGGAGTGGGGGATTCAGTTCAAACCCTCAAACATATATTGAACACATCTTAAACTATAAATAATGAATATTTAAAAACCCAGAAGAACAAAATAGCAAAAACCAACATCAACAAAATTGAAAGATGAACATTCAATCATACACATACATACACAAACATAAAAAGACAAATAAAAGAAGAAAGAAACAGAAAAATAAAAGAAAATTAAATTTGGTGGGGGATGCAGATCAAACCTTCACATACACCTTCATGCACAAAGGAAAAATATTTTTAAAATAAATGAACTAACAAACAGTCAAAAAAATTTAAATAATACAGGAATTCATATGGAAACACAAATGACCAAGAATAGCCAGAACAATCCTCTGCCAAAAAAAAAAAGCAGGAGGTAGCACATTATTCAAAAACTTTACTATAAAGCAACAATAATCAAAACAGTTTGGTATTGGTACAGGAACAGGCATATAGACCAATGGAATAGAATTGAGATTCCAGAATCAAAACCTCAATTTCTCAACCAACTCATCTTTGACAAAGACTCCACCACCTACCACTGGGGAGAGGAGAACCTCTTCAGTAAATGGTGCTGGGAAAACTGGCTGACCACATGCAGAAGACTCAAACAGGATCCCTAACTATCCCCAGACACAAAAATTAACTCTAATTGGATCAGAGACCTAAATGTAAACCTCAAACCATAAGAACCTTAGAAAATGCAGGACACACCCTTATGGAAATTGGAACTGGCATCCAATTCCTGAGCAATACCCAAAATGCATGGGTTATAAGAGAGTAGATAGACAAGTGGGACCTCATTAAACTGACAAGCTTCTGCAAAGCCAAAGAAACCATCAAGAGAGCAGGGAGACAGACCACAGACTGGGAAAAAGTATTTGCCAACTCCAGGACTGACAAAGGCCTAACATCTTGGATCTACAAGGAACTCAAACGTGCTGAAAAGAAAAAAACAAACCCCATTATAAAGTGGGCAAAAGATATGAACAGACACTTCTCAAAGGAAGACATTCAAGCAGCCATCAGACACATGAAAAAATGTTCAACCTCACTAATCATCAAGGGGATGGAAATTAAAACCACACTGAGATACCACCTAACTCCAGTCAGAATGGCAATTATCAATAACTCAAAAAATAACAGATGCTGAAGGGGATGTGGTGAAAAGGGAACACTACTACACTGTTGGTGGGAGTGGAAACAGTGTGGCAATTCCTAAAAGCTCTAAATATCGACCTCCCATATGACCCTGCAATCCCCTTTCTGGGAATATACCCTGAAGAACTCAAATCACTCTATAAAAAAGATGCTTGCACACGAATGTTTATTGCAGCATTGTTCACAATAGCAAGAACCTGGAACCAACCATGCTGTCCATCAAAAGAGGACTGGATTGAAAAAATGTGGTACATATACATGATAGAATACTATGCAGCCATAAAAAAGAACAAAATCATGAATTTCACAGTAACCTGGATGGAACTAGAGTCTATAATACTGAGTGATCTCTCACAGAAACAAAGATCTGAGTACACATGTTCTCACTCATACAGTGGACCTTGAACATCTATCATAATACTATAAGAAAAGGAGTGACAGTGGTGGGGAACTATGGGGGGGTAGGGAGGGGAAGGGAGGTGAGACTAACGGTAGTCAATATCTGTCTGGGGATGGAGAGACACCCCT
This sequence comes from Carlito syrichta, assembly GCF_000164805.1. Taxonomy (NCBI): domain Eukaryota; kingdom Metazoa; phylum Chordata; class Mammalia; order Primates; family Tarsiidae; genus Carlito; species Carlito syrichta. The sequence continues at coordinate 10,333 of NW_007065471.1, forward strand.
TATTAACAAGGGTACCTGAATGATGCACATTTCTATACTCAACCCTTAACTGTACCCCACAATTTTATAATAAAAAATATATTTTAAAAAAAGTAGCATTGACCATTTTCTAAGCTAGCAATTATAGAATATAACCTGAAATTCTAAATTGTTTAATCCAATAAAAATGCAATGAGTTATGCTGGAAGCTAGCAAGCTAAAATAATTTTAAAATAATTGAAAATTAAAAACAAACAAAAAACTCTGCCCCCTTGTTGCAGGCTCTGTAATTGTTCCTCTAATCAGGTCTCTCCTGCAGAGGCACCTCTTTCATTCTCTTCTCAGGCAATGAAGCAGGGAAGAGGAGGGGCTGTGTAGGTGGGTGGAGCTGCAGTCTTCCTGTTCCACTCTCATGTGGTCAGGGAGATCTTTTCCCATGGGAGGTACGGGAATGTCTCTTCTCCAGGTATGTATGCAGTGGGGTGCCCCAGCCAGGCCTATACTGGAATGGAGTTCTCCTATTGTGACTGATGCCCAGGCTAAGCCTGAGTTTGTCCCTCTCAGTCGTGCCCAGCTGTATGGGTCTGACATTCAGAGAATTGCTGGGGAGAAGGGGGTTTGGGTCAACCCTGGACTCACCACTGATCTCTTTGGAGTACTTCCTAATTCTTTTCTGGCCACACCCTTTGTCCCACAGCTGGATCACGGTAGGGGGTGGGGTGGCTGGAACTCAGGACTGTCAGGTCCCTCTGAAGTTTGTGTTCTCAGGATATTCCCTCTGGGCCATGATCAATCCCTAAGTAGTTGATCCATAAGTCACAGAGAAGAGGTCTGTTGCTCCTTGGGAGCAAGTTGGAGAACTTTCCTGCCCCACCCTCAAGATGATAATGGGGAGCCTCTCTTGTCCTCTTCTGTGGAAATGTGCCTCTGTACTCCCTCCACATGCATCCCCTTCCAGAGCACTGCCAGGTGCTGAAGTATTGAGGCAAAACTAGGAGTGAGCAATCTCTCTCCTGCTTCAATGGTGAGGAAGAGCCTGGGGCAATAGTTTCTCCCTACCACTTTTTCAAAGGAAAACGTCTGTCCATTTTTTTTTAATGGTGCTCTGCTTCTGTGACCTGTGAAGAGCCAGGGAAGAAGTAGAGAAGCTGGAAACAATTGAAAATGAAGAAACATCTTACCAAAACCTCTGGGATGCCATGAGATCAGTTCTAAGAGGGAAATTTATTTCTCTACGAGAATACATCAAGAAAATGGAAAGACCACAAGTGGAGAGTCTAACAAGTCACCTAACAGTGCTGGAAAGAGAAGACCACCACAACCTCAATTTTAGCAAAAGAATCCAAATCACAAAAAAAGAGCCCAAATACAGGACATAGAAGAAAAAAATCATAGAAAACATCAACAACAGAAAAATATGGTTCTTTGAAAAAATTAAGATTGATGGACCCCAAGACAGAATGACCAAGAAAAAGAGAGAAGAAGCCCAAATAAACACAATCAGAAATACAAAAGATCAAATCACAATTAACACCAAAGAAATACAAAGGATTATCAGAGATTACTATGTACACCTATATGAAAAAAAAATTTTATTGCAGCATTGTTCACAATAGCAAGAACCTGGAAGCAACCATGCTGCCCATCAAAAGAGGACTGGATTTAAAAAATGTGGTACATATACACGATGGAATACTATGTAGCCATAAAAACGAACAAAATCATGAATTTCACAGCAACCTGGATGGAACTAGAGTCTATAATACTGAGTGACCTCTCACAGAAACAAAGATCCGAGTATCACATGTTCTCACTCATATAATGGACCTTGAACATCCAATGTAATACTATAAGAAAATGACTGACAATAGTGGGTAATTATGGGGGGGTGGGAGATGGGATTAACAGTAGCAAACATCTGTCTGGGACAGGGAAACACCTCTTATCAATAGGGTGCCTGAATGAAACATATTTGTATACCTAACCCTTAACTGTACCCCACAATATCATAATAAAAAATATTGATAAAAAAAGAAAAAAAACTTGATAACCTAAATGAAATAGAGGACTTTCTGATATCACACAACCTCCCAGGTTGAACGAGAAGACACTGAGACACTAAATAGTCCAATAACAACCCAGGAAATTGACTCTGTCATACGAAAACTACCTACAAAAAAAAGCCCTGGACTGGATAGATTTTCAGCAGAATTGCACAAAACGTACAAGGAGGAGTTGATACCACCTATTGAAAGTATTGCAGGCCATTGAGAAAGATGGAATTCTCCCCAAATCATTTTATGAAGCTAACATTATACTGAAAACCAAACAAAGTAAAGATCCAACAAAAAAAGAGAACTACAGGCCAATATCCCTTATGAACATAGATGCAAAAATTCTCAACAAGATTCAGTAAATCAGATCTAAAAACGCATCTCAAAAATCATCCAGCATGACCAAGCAGGTTTCATCCCCAGGATGCAGGGCTATTTAAACATTCACAAAACCATAAATGTAATTAAATACATTGACACATATAAAAATAAGAACCTCATGAATATATCATAGATGCAGAAAAAGCTTTCGATAAAATCCAGCATCTCTTCTTTATAAAAACCCTCAAACACCTAGGTATAGAAGGAACATACCTCAAAATAGTAAGTGCCATCTACGATAAACCCACAACTAACAAATTGCTAAATGGACTGAAACTGGCAACATTTCCCCTGAAAACTGGAAGACAAGGCTGCCCACTCTCATCCCTCTTGTTCAACTTTGTGTTGGAAGTTTTAGCTAAGGCAATTAGACAAGAGAAGGAAACCAGGGATATCCAAATAGGAAAAGAGGAAGTCAAGTTATCCCTCTTTGCTGATGATATAATCCTATACCCTGAAAATCCAAGAGAATCTGTCAAAAACCTGCTTGCACTGATAAAGGACTTTGGCAAAGTCTCAGCATTCAAAATAAACGTGCAAAAGACAGTTGTATTCCTATACATGAACAACAAGCAGGTAGAGACCCAAATTAAAAACACAATCCCATTCACAATAGTCACAAAAAAAATGAAATACCTTGGGATCTTCCTAACCAGAGAAGTGAAAGACCTTTACAATGAGAACTACAAAACACTGCTTGAAGAAATCCTAGAAGACACACAAATGAAAAAATATTCCATGCTCATGGATAGTAAGAATCAACATTTTAAAATGTCCATCCAACCAAAGGCAGTCTACAGATTCAATGTAAAACCCATTAAGTTACCAAAATCATTCCTCTCAGACCTGGAAATGACAATACAGAAATTCATATGGAAATATAAACAACCATGAATAGCCAAAACAATCCTTAGCAAAAGAAACAAAGCAGGAAGTATCACACTTCCAGACTTCACACTTTAATATAAGGCTACAGTAATCAAAACAGCCTGGTATTGGTACAAGAACAGGAACATAGACCCATGGAACAAGACAGAGATTCCGGAAGTGAAGCCTCAATTCCTCAACTAACTCATCTTTGACAAAGCCTCCACCAACAACCACTGGGGAGAGGAGAACCTATTCACTAAATGGTGCTGAGAAAACTGGCTGACCACATGCAGAAGATTGAAATAGGACCCCTACCTATCATCATACACAAAAACTAACTCTAAATGGATAAAATACCTCAACATAAAACCTCAAACTACAAAAATCTTAGAAAACACAGGAGATACCCTTATGGAAATTGTAACTGGCAACCAATTCCTATTCAGAACCCTAAAGACCAATACCTTAAGAAATAAGATAGGCCAGGCTCGGTGGCTCAGCCTGTAATCCCACACCTTTGGGAGGCTAAGGTGAGTGGATTGCCTGAGCCTGCGGGTTCGAGACCTGCCTGGGCAGCGAGACCTCATCTCTACAATAAAATCAAAAAATCAGCCGGGTGTGGTAGCGCATGCCTGTAGTTCCGACTACTTGGAAGGCTAAGGTGGAAGGATCACCGGAGCCCAGCAGGTTGAGGCTGCAGTGGC
>NW_007065471.1:14340-33244 GCF_000164805.1 Carlito syrichta
GTGGCCACTGCACTCCAGCCTGGGTGACAGAGTGAGACTCCAACTCAAAAAAAAAAGAAAGAAAGATAGACAGGTGGGATCTCATCAAACTAATGAGCTTCTGCAAAGCAAAAGAAACTATCAAGAGAGCAGGGAGACAGCCCACAGATTGGGAAAACATATTTGCCAACTGTATATCTGACAAAGGCCTAACATCTAGAATCTATAAGGAACTCAAACGTGCTAAAAGGAAAAAAACTAACAGTCCCATTAAAAAGTGTGCAAAAGACATGAATAGACACTTCTCAAAAGATGATAAACGGGCAGCCAACAGACATATGAAAAAGTACTGTCTACTCATCATCAGAGAAACACAAATCAAAACCACATTGAGATACCACCTAATCACTGTAAGAATGGCCACTATTAATAAAACAAACAAAAACAGATACTGGTGAGGATGCAGAGAAAAAGGAATGCTTCTATACTGCTGGTGGGAATGCAAACTAGTTCAACCTTTATGGAAGACAGTGTGGCAATTTCTGAAAGAACTAGAAACTGGCCTTTTATATGACCCGCCAATTCCTATACTGGGAATATATCCAGTGGAACTCAAATCATTCTACAAAAAAGATACCTGCACACGTATGTTTGTTACAGTTCTATTCACAATAGCAAAAACATGGAATCAACCATGTTGCCCATCAAAGCTGGACTGGATTTTAAAAAGTGGTACATATACACAATGGAATATTATGCAGTCATAAAGACAAACATATGGACTTCACAGCAACTTGGATGGATTTGGTGTCGATCATACTCAGTGTTCTATCACAGAAACAAAGAACAGAGTACCCTATGTTCTCACTCATAAGTGGACCTTGAGCAATTATAATACTATAGGAAAGTGATTGACAGTAGTGGGAAACTGTCGGGGAAGATGGGTAGGATTGGCAGTTGAGGAAACTGCTAAGGGAGGGAGGGTCATACCTCTTCAACAAGGGTACATGCATAATAAAGGTTGTATACCTAACCCTGAATTGTACCACACGTCTTTATTTTAAAATAATAATAATAATAAATAAATAAATCCTAAAAGCGCAAGAGAGAAAGGTCAGACTACCTACCAGGGAAGTTCAATTAGTATAGCAACAGACTTGTCTACAGAAACACTTCAAAGTTCTCAAAGATAAACAATTTCAAACAATAATTACCTACCCAGCTAAATTTCATCAGTGATGGAGAAAATTAAAATCCTTACTAGACATTCAATCCCTGAGTTTATACTGCCTCCAGATGAGCTCTACAAGAAACACTTAAGAAAGTATTAAACACAGAAGAAAGAAAACAAGAACGACCACACCCTTACCAGGAATGCAGGAAAAAGATTGAAAACATACATAAAGCAACACAAAAATCAAAGGTAAGCTAACAAACAAATAAGCATCATCAATAATGACAAACTCTATAAGAACCTCATGACAGCGATAAACTCCCACATCTCAATAATTAGCCTGAAAGTGAATGGGCTAAATGCACCACTAAAAAGACATAGAGTGGCAAATTGGATAAAAAATGATGATGCAACAATATCCTGTCTCCAGGAGACTCATCTCACCAAGAAGGACACTCACAGACTCAAAGTAAGAGGATGAAAAACAAATTTTCAAGCTAATGGAATACAAAAGAAAGCAGGAGTTAACATCTTAGTATCAGACAAAATACCCTTTAAGCTATCAAAAATTTAAAAAGATATGGAAGGTCACTACATAATGATAAGAGGTCCAATCCATCAACAAGAAATATCCATCCTAAATATATAAGCTCCCAACACTGGATCAACAACTTTCATAAAGCAGCTTTTAGGTGAACTATAGAAAGATACTGACTCTAACACTACCATAGCTGGGGACAAATACCCCACTAATGACCCTAGACAGATCATTGAGCCAAAAAATCAACAAGGAGATCCAGAACCTCAACTTGACACTTGACCAAATGGACTTAATAGATACATATAGAACATTCTACCCAGCCACAGAATACACATTCTACTCATCACCACATGGAACATACTATAAGATTGACCATATCCTGGGCCATAAATCAAGCATAAACAAATTTCAAAAGTATGAAACACTGCCATGCACCTTCTCAGACCACAGTGGAATAAAAATAAATATCAACACTAATAAGTTCACCTTTTGATTTTGTTGTTGGTTTTTGCTCTTTTGTTCTTCCGAGATTTTTTTATATTCCTTTTTTATCATTTAAGGAATGTGTCAATATATGTATGAGGGTTCCACCTGAATCCCCCCCTTTTTTTCCTTCTCTTTTTTCTTATTCTCCCCCCTTCAGTCTTTTTGTCTTTCTACTCTATTCACTTTGTACTGTATGTGTGTGTGTATTTAGTTTTCCTGGGATTTTTGTTGTAGTTGTGTTTTGTTTGTTTCACTTTGTTGGTATTCCAGATTGTTTTGTAGTGTGTGTGGGTTTCTGTTTTGCATTGTCATATAGAGTGGTGGTGGGGAGTGGATCTCAGGAAACACCTACCAAAATAAGTGAACATTTTAATTTCCAAGTAGCATCTAATTCCTAGTGCTCCATTCCCCAGTTTACTTGGATTGCAAACACTACAAGAGACAGCAAAGTTTCCCATTCACCATCCTATTTAAAAATAAAACAAATCCAGAGCCCAGATCAGGGAGGAATAGGGGACTGAGCAAACATCAGAAGGGGAAGCCTTTCCCACTGACACTGAATAACAGAACTAAAGAGAAAAACAAGAGATCTATCACAAATGAAGAAAAGCCAAAGGAACACCTCAGGCAATTTCAAGTGTACCAAAGACAAAACTCCTGAAAAATCAGACCTTGGTGCCCAAACAATGGAAGTCACCAAACACTGTCCCCAGAATATGACAGGGATTAGGGAATGGTTGAAAAGAGTGAATAAGACTCAAGAAAGACAAGATGTAACACTGAAAGAACTTGTAACAAAGGTTCTGGCAATAAAATATTTCATCCAGGAAATAAATAACAAGATGACAGGCATGGAAAGCAGAATTAATCTAGCTGAAGAAAGAATCTCAGAACTGAAGACCAGAACATGGAATTAACCCAATGTATAAAAAACCTAGAAAGAAGACTGAGAAAGAAAGAATAAAGCCTACAAGAGATGTGTGATTATATCAAGAGGCCAAACCTATGCCTGATTGGTATTCCAGAAGAACAAAGGGAAATTGAGAACAACTTGGAACAAGTATTCCTAGAGGTAATGCAAAAAATACTTCCCCCATCTCACCAGAGATGTGACCAGCCAAGCACAAGAAATACAGAGAATCATCACAAGACATCAAATGAGAAGACCAAACCCTAGACACATAGTGATTTGCCTACACAAAGTAGGCACAAAAGAAAAAATCCTAAAGTCAGCAAGAAGGAAAGGTCAGACTCCCTACCGGGGAAAGCCAATCAGAATAGCAGCAGACCTATCAGCAGAAACACTACACGCAAGAAGGGACTGGAGCCCTATATTCAAAGTCCTCAAAGAAAATCAACAACAACCAAGAATTTCCTATCCAGCCAAGCCCAGCGTCATCAGTGATGGAGAATTAAAATCCTTCCCAGACATCCAATCCCTAAAAGATTATACAGCTTCCAGATCAGCTCTACAGGAGGCACTTAAAAAAGGTATTAAGCATAGAGAAAGAAAAAAAAAAAAAAGAATGATGACACACTTCCCAAGAGAACAGCAGAGCAAGAATCAACAGAATACAGCACAATATTTGAAAATACATGCATATATTAACCCAAAGCCAAAAGAAAACAAAGAAAAAACTTTATATTAACCACATGACAGGGATAAACAATCAAATTTCAATAATCACCCTGAATGTGAATGGACTAAATGCACCACTGAAAAGACACAGAATGGTGGACTGGATAAGAAACCATGACCCCATTATTTGCTGCACCCAGAAGACTCATCTCACTACAAGGGACACACACAAACTCAAAGTTAAAGGATGGAAAACAAGTTTCCAGGCAAATGGATCACAAAAAAAGACAGGAGTTGCAATCTTAATATCAGACAAAACAACCTTTAAGTTATCAAAAATCTAAAAAGATGCAAAAGGACACAACATAATGATAAAAGGTTCAATACATCAACAAGAAATATACATTCTAAACATATATGCACCCAACACAGGAGCACCAGCATTTATAAATCAACGACTAAATAAACTAAAAAAAATATTGACTTTAACACTAGAGGGACTTGAATACCCCACAAACAGCGCTAGATAGATCATCAAGGCAAAAAATAAACAAGGATATCCAGAACCTAAACTTGACACTTGACCAAATGGACTTAGTAGATACCTACAGATTACTCTACCCAACAACCACAGAATATACATTCTGCTCATCACCACATGGAACATACTCTAAGATTGATCACATCCTTGGCCATAAATCAAGCATAAACAAACTCCATAAGGTTGAAATTTTGCCATGCACATTCTCAGACCACAGCAGAATAAAAATAAATATGAACACCAACAACATTTCCCTAACCCCACAAAGACATGGACACTAAACAGCATGATGCTGAACAACACTAAACAGCATGATGCTGAACAATGACTGGGTCAACATTGAAATCAAAGAAGAAATTGAAAGATTCCTGGAAATGTGAAAATGAGGAAACATCTTTTCAAAACCTCTGGGATGCCATGAAATCAGTTCTAAGAGGGGAATTTATATCTCTATGAGCACACATCAAGAAAATGGAAAGATTACAAGTGGAGAGCCTAACAAATCACCTAAGGGAGATGGAAAGAGAAGACCACCAAAACCCCAACTTTAGCAGAAGAATCAAAATCAGAAAAATAAGAGCCCACTAACGGAACATCAAAAAAAATCATAGAAAACATTAACAACAGAAAAAGCTGGTTCTTTGAAAGAATTAAAAAGATTGATGGACCCCTAGCCAGAATGACCAAGAAAAAGAGAGGAAAAGCCCAAATAAACACAATCAGAAATCAAGTTCAAATCACAACTGACCCCGATTAAATACAAAAGACTATCAGAGATCACTATGTACACCCATATGGAAAAAAACTTGATAACCTAGATAAAATGGATGACTTTTGGACATCACACAACCTCCCCACATTGAAACAAGACATTGAGACACTAAATAGACCAATGACAACCCAGAAAATTGGGTCTGTCATACAAAAACTACCTACCAAAAAAAGCCCTGGACTGGATGGCTTTCCAGCAGAATTCTACAAAACATACAAGGAGGAGCTGATACCAATCCTATTGAAAGTATTCCAGGCCATTGAGAAAGATGAAATTCTCCCCACATCACTTTATGAAGCTAACAGTACACTAATACCCAAACTGGGTAAAGATCCAACAAAGAAAGAGAACTACAGGCCAATATCCCTTATAAACATAGATGCAAAAATTCTCAACAAGATTCTAGCAAATCGAATCGAAAAACACATCTCAAAAATCATCCAACATGACCACGTAGGCTTCATCCCCAGTAAGCAGGGCTGGTCCAACCTTCACAAGACCATAAATGTAATTAAATAAATCAAAAGAAGTAAAAACAAGAACCACATGATTATCTCATTAGATGCAGAAAAAGCTTTTGATAAAATCCATCATCCCTTCTTGATAAAAACCCTCAAACACCTAGGTATAGAAGGAGCATACCTCAAAATAGTAAGTGCCATCTATGATAAACCCACAGCTAACATATTGCTAAATGACAGAAACTAGAAACATTTCCCTTGAAAACTGGAACAAGACAAAACTGCCCACTCTCACCCTTCTTGTTCAATATTGTGTTGGAAGTCCTAGCTTGGACAATTAGTCAAGAGAAGGAAATCAGGGGTATCCAAATAGTAAAAGAGGAAGTCAAGTTATCCCTCTTTGCTGATGATACAATCCTATACCATGAAAATGCAAGAGAATCTGTCAAAAACCTGCTTGCATGGATAAAGGACTTTGGCAACATCTAAGGGTACAAAATAAATGTTCAAAAGACAGTTGCATTGCTATACACCAACAACAAGCAGGCAGAGACCCAAATAAAAAGCACAACCCCATTCACAATAGCCACCAAAAAAAAATAATAATAATAAGAAATACCTCAGCATCTTCCTAACCAGAGAAGTGAAAGACCTTTACAATGAGAATCACAAAACACTATGCAAAGAAATTCAAGAAGACACAAACAAATGGAAAAATATTCCATGCTCATGGATAGGAAGAATCAACATTGTTAAGATGTCCATTCTACCAAGGGCAATCTACAGATTCAATGCAATACCCATTAAGCTACCAACATCATTCTTCTCAGACCTGGAAATAACAATACAGAAATTCATATGGAAACATAAACAACCACAAATAGCCAAAACAATCCTTAGCAAAAGAAACAAAACAGGAGGTATCACACTTCCAGACTTTAAACTTTACTATAAGGCTACAGTAATCAAAACAGCCCGTTATTGGTACAAGAACAGGAATATAGACCCATGGAACAGGATAGAGATTCCGGAAACAAAGCCTCAATTCCTCAACCAACTCATCTTTGACAAAGCCTCCACCAACAACCACTGGGGAGAGGAGAACCTATTCAGTAAATGGTGCTGGGAAAACTGGCTGATCACATGCAGAAGATTGAAACAGGACCCCTACCTATCACTATACACAAAAATTAATTCTAAATGGATCAAAGACCTAAACATAAAATGTAAAACTATAAGAATCTTAGAAGCCGGGCTCAGTGCCTCAGCCTGTAATCCCGTGCCTTTGGGAGGCTGAGGTGAGTGGATTGCCTGAGCCCGCGGTTTCGAGACCCACCTGGGCAGTGAGACCTCATCTCTACAATAAATCAAAAAATCAGCCGGGCGTGGTAGCGCGCGCCTGTAATTCCAGCTACTTGGAAGGCTGAGGCGGAAGGATCACCAGAGCCCAGCAGGTCGAGGCTGCGGTGGCCGGGAGCGGCCACTGCACTCCAGTCTGGGCGACAGAGTGAGACTCCAACTCAAAAAAAAAAAAAAAAGAATCTTAGAAAACGCAGGAGACACCCTTATGGAAATTGGAACTGGGATCCAATTTCTGTTCAGAACCCGAAAGGCCAATACCTTAAGAAATAAGATAGACAAATGGGACTTCATCAAATTAATGAGCTTCTGCAAAGCAAAAAAACCATCAAGACAGCAGGGAGACAGCCCACAGAATGGGAAAAAATATTTGCCAACTGTATATCTGACAAAGGCCTAGCATCTAGGATCTACAAGGAACTCAAACACACCGAAAGGAAAAAAAAAAACAGCCTCTTTAAAAAGTGGGTGAATGACATGAATAGACACTTCTCAAAAGAAGATATGCAGGCAGCCTACAGACACATGAAAAAGTACTCAGCATCATTCATCACCAGAGAGAGGTAAATCAAAACCACATTGAGATACCACCTAACCCCTGCAGGAACAGCCATCATTAATAAAACAAACAACAACAGATGCTGGCAAGAAATTGGAGAAAAAGGAACACTTCTACACTGCTGGTGGGAATGCAAACTAGTACAACCTCTTTGGAAGACAGTGTGGGGATTTCTGAAAGAACTAGAAATTGACCTTCCATATGACCCAGCAATTCCCCTATTGGCAATATACCTGGAGGAACTCAAATTATTCTACAAAAAAAGATACCTGCACACATATGTTTGTTGCAGCCCTATTCACAATAGCAAGAACATAGAACTAACTGTGTTGCCTATCGAAGTTGGACTGGATTAAAAAAATGTGGTACATATACACAATGGAATATTATGGAGCCATAAAGAAGGACAAATATATGGACTTTGCCACAACTTGGATGGATTTGGAGTCGATCATACTCAGTGATCTATCACAGAAACAAAGAACAGAGTTCCATATGGTCTCACTCGTAAGCGAAACTTGAACAATTATAATGCTATAAGAAAGTGATTGGCAGTAGTGGAAAACTGTCAGGGGAAGGGGCTGGGATTGGCAGTTGAAGGGAATTGCTAGGGGAGGGAGGGTCATACCTCATCAACAAGGGTACCTGCATGATCAATGTTTATATACCTAACCCTGAATCATACCCCACATCTTTATAATAAAAATTTTTTTAAAAGAAAGAAAATGCAGGAGAAACCCTTATGGAAATTGGAACTGGCAATTCCTGATCAAAACCCCAGGTGTCCGTGCCATAAGAAACAAGATATACAAGTGGGACCTCATCAAACTGAAAAGCATATGAAACCATCAAGAGAGCAGAGAAACTGCCCACAGATTGAGAAAAAATATTTGCCAACTGTGTATCTGACAAAGGCCTAACATCTGGGATCTACAAAGAGCTCAAATGTGCCAAAAAGAAAAAAAAAAAAAACAGCCCTATTAAAAAGTGAGCAAAAGATATGAATAGACACTTCTCAAAAGAAGACATACGAATAGCCAACAGATACATGAAAAAATGCTCAGCCTCTCTAATCATCAAAGAAATGCAAATTAAAACCACACTGATACTACCTAACTCCAGTCAAGATGGCCATCATCAATAACAAAAACAACAGATGCTGGAGAGAATTCGGGGAAAGGGAGCACTTCTACACTGTTGGTGGGAGTGTAAACTAGTACAACCTCTGTGGAAAACAGTGTGGCAATTCCTAAAAGATCTAAAAATTGACCTTCCATATGACTCCGCAATCCTTCTACTGGGAGTATACCCAGAGGAACTCAAATCACTATATAAAAAAGATACCTGCATATCCATGTTTTTTTGTTTTGTTTTGTTTTTTGCAGCATTATTCACAATAGCAAAATCATGAAACTGACCATGCTGCCCATCGAAAAAGGACTGGATTTTTTTAAATGGTACATATACTGGTGAAATATTATGCATTCATAAAGAAGGACCAAATTATGAACTACTTGGATGGACTTAGAATCTATAATACTCAGTGATCTGTCACAGAAACAAAGAACTGAGTACCACATGTTGTCGCTCATAAGTGGACCTTGAACAATTATCATAATACTATAAGAAAGGGATTGACAATAGTGGCAAACTGCATACCTCCTCAACAAGGGTATTTCCGTACCTCATCAACAAGGGTGCATACCTCATCAACAAGGTGCATACCTCATTAACAAGGGTATCTGCATAACGATCATTTGTATATCTAACCCTGAATTGTACCCCACATCTTTAAAATAAAAATAAATAAATAAATAATTCTTTTCACATTCTCTGAAAAAAAAGTTATATCAGTACCTACCTTGCAAATGCTAAATATATGAAGCATTGAACATAGAGTTTGGCACACAGTACATACAAAATGAATATTTTGCAGGCTAACATTATTTTTGGTTTAAACATTCTTTTCTCTTCCAGAAGGCTGAAATTCATTAAATTTCATTGTCTTTATTGTGGTCTTTTAAATTTTTTTAATGATTTAACCCACTTGGATTAATTTTGATGATTGGGTGAAGTTCTAGTCTTCGTTCCTCTGTCCTAAATTCATTCATCCCTCAAATATTTATAGTAAGTGACTACTATAAGCCAGGCACTATAATACACACTAAGGATACAATAGTGAACAAAGCTGACAAAAATCCCTGCCCTCATAATGCTCAGATTCTAGTACAGGGAACAGACAAGAAAAAGATAGATAGAAGAAATACATAACAGATTATACGAAGATTGGCATGAAGGGGAACAAAATAAGTTAAGAGAGGATTTAGGGCCTGGAACACAGAAAATACAAAAGAGATGCTGGCTATTATTTCAGGCAGCTCACTAATGGTGGGAGTTGAGGGCTTGGAAAGAAAAGGTTAAGTAGTGTTCAAAAAAATTATCAGTCCTTTCTCTACTCCTCTCTCACTTATTACCAGCCTGCTTGTTTATGCTCTTGAATCCAAGCAAAATGAAAGATAAGACAAGCAAATACAAAGGAGAGGTCTGGTTACTATGAATTACACAGTCATGGTGGAGTTCTTGTCCCTTTCCCTGCAAGTAACCAATTTTCCTGAGAGTCTTTATATTTGCTTCAGTGTTTTGAACCAAGCAGAAGAAAACCTACATGCATTGATTGAAAGTCCTTCAAATACTCAAAATCAGGAATTATACCTACAGACATTTTAGAAGGTACAAAACTTTGGAGAAGGGCTAAGGATAGGACAAAGATCATCTGTGTATCATTTATTCAGATTCAGCTATTTTGAGAATTTACCTCAATTGCCTTCCCTCCCTTTCTTCTCCCTCCCTCCCCAACTTTTTTTTTTAACAATTTGAGAGTTTTATTTATCATTGATCTCATTCTATATACTTCAGAAAGTATTTCTTAACAATAGAGGCACTTTCTTACACGACCATACTACAGTTATCAACTTCTTTAATTTAAGCTTAATAAAATGTACTTTTATCTATGCTGCTATGAATATTCCATTTTTATCAGTTCACCTAATAATGTCCTTTGTCTTTCATGCCACTGAATTTTTTGAAGAATACAGTCATACTTTTCTTTTAATTGAATATTTCTCATTTGGGGTTTTTTTTTAATTTCTTCATGACCACATTCAAGTTATGCACTCTCGGTGGGAATATTATATATGCAATGCTGTGTCCTTCTCAGAATATCACATATGGAGGCACACAATGTCCACCCACATTATCTTTGTCTTGGTGTCTCCATATGAACAACAAGGACAATAACTTATTCCATAGAGTGACAGTGCTGGAATTATATGGGGTATGATTTGGACAGGAAACCCATCCAAACAAACCAAAAATAAAATCTTTTACAGGCACAAATTTCTAGCCCAGGACCCTGACCTCCACCTACCTCAGAAGATGCCTGATACCTATTTAGCTGGTGGCTCTTCTTCCTCACCTCTAAAAACTATGGAACCCCTTCACAGGGTCCAGGTGATGAGCAAAACAAATCAATGACTCAGATTTTAATCATGCTTCTGGTTGTGGCAGATCTGGGAGTTCTGTTCCAAACCATAAATTGGGTACATACAGAACATTGTCCCTGAATTCCTAATCAAGGAGTACTTTCTTTTGCCTTTTTGCTCCAGGCAATATAGTTAAAGACAGAACATAGTGGACCTGCAGAAGTCTAATCTCCTCCAACACAGACACAGAAGTGCAGGTGATTGTGGAAACAGAGAGAGGATTTATGTATTTACTTTTCTCTAACGTTGTGAGACAACCTTTGTAAAGTCCCATCCAGCTTCTGAGGTAGAATACAGGCTCTGATCTGTTGGAGGAGGTTCTCTCCTCTGATGTCTCTTTCATTGAATGTCCCAGAAAGAAACACTAAACTGAGCATAATACTGTACACCTTCCTCTAGACATGACTTGCCTGTCTGAATCCTCTTCACATTCAACTTCATGTCCCAACTGATCACATGAGACTCAACCCTGGATCTAGCCCCAGGATTATTTCTGAGGAGTTGTGACTGTACAGCGTAGGAGGGAGTCTCTACCTCAGTGATTCATTTCCACCAACTCACAATAGGACTATGGACAAGACCCATAGCCACTGTACCAATTAATACTGAGCAATGTCAGTATGAACCACACATTCCCTCACCCCTTGGTGTTTCCCTGGATCTAAAGAAAAGAGAATGAGTGCATAAGTAAGAGGTTTGGGAAAAGTAGGGACCATGCAGTTAATGAAAGGCACTAGAGTCTCAGATCCTGACACTCAGTTCAGGCCCCAACAAAGAAGTAGCCATATTGGTGAGTGCTGGATAGGAAGAGGTTTGGGGTTAGTGTAGACAGCTATAGCATGCCTCTGGTCTTAGGTAATGGAGAATAGTGAGCAAAAGGAGAATCCAGAGGAAGCACGCTCCTCTGGCCATTTCATATCCTATTAGTCTCTTGTGACCTTGGGCATGTCATTTGACTTCTCAGGGACTCATTTTCCTCAATGTAAAGAGACAATAATTTGAACTTTACAAAGAGATTGGGGAGCATAGGTCAGGAGTGTGCCCCAAGGCCAAGGAGAGGAAAGAGGTGCTTGGGGACTTCCTACTCTATGCCCCAGATTTTTTTTTTTTATTTTAAAGATGTGGGGTACAAGTCAGGATTGGGTACATAAGTGGCCTAGGTACCGGTGAAATTTTGGCCTCTTATTGGCCCTTACTTCACCTGGATTAGAATCAGGCACCCTTATTGATGTTATGTGTCCCCCTTCCCCTGGCAGTGTCCCACTACTGCCAATCTCTTTCTTTTTTCTTTTTTCTTTTTCTTTTTTTTTTGAGTTGGAGTCACACTCCCTCACCCAGGCTGGAGTGCAGTGGCATGCTCATAGCAACCCTAGTGTCGACCTGCTGGGCTCCAGCAATCCCGTCTCAGTCTTCCAAGTAGCCGGAACTACAGGTGTGCACTACCATGCCTGGCTAATTTTCTGTCTATTGTAGAGACAAGGTCTTGCCAAGTTGCCCGGGCTGGTCTCGAACCCACATGCTCAGGAGATCACTGAGTAAAATAGACTCCAAATCCATCCAAGTTGCTGCAGAGACCATGATTTTGCCCTTCTTTATGGCTGCATATTATTCCATTGTGTATATATACCACATTTTTAAAATCCAGTCCACTTTTGGTGGGCAGTACAGTTGGTTCCAAGGTTTTGCTATTGTGAATAGTGCTGCAATAAACACATGCACAAGTATCTTTTTTGTAGAATGATTTGGTTTCCTCTGAGTATATTCCAAGAAGGGGTATTGCTGGGTATTATGGAAGGTCAATTTCTAGTTCTTTTAGGAATTGCCACACCCTCAGGAGGGTTGGGTTGGGGAAATGTAGCTCCTATTTCAGTTGTTGTTTCCCATCTATAACTCTTCTTTTATAGGTTAGTATGACAGAATTCACTCTCAAAATAGTTATCTTTTATAAGTGGATGAAAGGAAATACTGAGATAGAGAAAACATCTGGGAAAGATCAAACAGCACCCTATAAACTACAGGTATTAGTAGCAGAGATTCTGAAATAAGTTATACCTGTAGACTAAAGGAGACTCCTTTAGGAATTCAGGGTATAAGAAAGGGTTCAAATCTTTATGACTATCTTCTTTCCAACTTCTACGACGATTAAGAGTCCAGCACCCCGGGTCTCTGTTTCTTTCTCCTGCT
Organism: Carlito syrichta; assembly: GCF_000164805.1. Taxonomy (NCBI): domain Eukaryota; kingdom Metazoa; phylum Chordata; class Mammalia; order Primates; family Tarsiidae; genus Carlito; species Carlito syrichta. Next base: position 27,518 of record NW_007065471.1, read on the forward strand.
AGGGGAATATAACATCTTCACTTCTGAGTGCCTACTTCCTCCACAATGTACAAGGTCGACTTTGCCCTGACCCCTTGGCTGATAGGTCCCTCTCCTTATCTGAGCTCTAATATATTGATTGTATGTCCCCACTAGCCCCTTCTTTCCATGCCCTTCTTTAGTATATATATCATCTAGTCTCTGATCGCTCCCCCTTGTTATACTTCTTGACTCTCTCTCGGTCCCACACATCCCTGCCAAACCCCAGGAGGCTCAGCTCTCTTGCTGCTCGGTTCACCAAACCACTACTCCCAGTGGGAGGAACTGTTCATGTGCAGACTCTCCCAAGGCTAAGAAGAACATTTCTCACCCTGGAGTCAGAAGAACCCATTAAGCATGAGATAGGTGAAAGTTAGAATCTGGGGCATACATCAATATTCAAACAAAAAACAACAGATGCAGGCAAGGATATGGAACAAAGGGAACACTTCTGCACTGTTAGTGGGAGTGCTAACTAGTCCAACCTCTCTGGAAAACAGTGTGGCAATGGAATCCCAGCAGACACTGACCCCAACTGATAGGAATAAATAAAGAATTTCTGAAAGAATGATCATTTAATGTGAAACCTTAAAGGAGAGAAGAGGTTAGCCTTTATATTTTAGCTAAGTGTGGGAACAAAGTTAGTGCTCAACATGCATTAGTTATTTTATCGTTAATATTAGAAAAACCTACCTGCAAGAGAAAACCATGTGCCACCTGACACTGTTATGTCTGTATTTCTCCCTCAGCTCACACATGTGGCCTCAGGAGCTGTTCTCTAATTACCAACTAACACAGCAGGAAGAATAAGGGAGTTTGGTTCACAAATGGGTCGGTCTTTATGTGATTATGAGCTGAAAATGCATTGTTGCCACACTACAATCCCAATGATATGCTTCTTGAAAGTCAACGGGAGAGGAATTCCTCTTAAGGACAGAGATTCAGAGATTCATAGGTATTCAGGAAATACCTATGACCCCAAGTAGTGATGAGTGTGTGACACATTGGCTAAAGTTTTGACAAAAACAAGTCAGGAAGCTTAGAAGAAATCTAGGGAAGAGATGTGGATGGATGCATGCAAGTGGGAGGAAAATGTGCATCCCAGCAGAATAGGCATGCTACACCTGTGTATATAATATGTCTTGACCACCTGATGTAGGCCAGACTGTCTTTAGCCACACCAGTGCTTTCACAATGAACCATGAAAAGAATAGCTATAATGGTAGAGTTTGTAGACTTTACATAGGTTCATCAGCATGAGCTCACATTCACAGAGGCTGGCATAGCTACTGCTGTGCTGAATGTCTAAACTGGTAGCAACACAGACCAAGGCTGAACCCTTAATATAGCACCAGTCTTATAGAAAGTTGATCAGCTGCATGATGAAAATTGAGTGCACCAAAACGCTTCCACCCTAAAAAGAACAGTGGTACATCTTGACCAAAATAGACACACTTTCTGGGAGCATGATTGAATCTTTCTGTCTGCCTCAACTAGCACCACTTTATGGCTCAAATAGTAACTAATGTACTAACATGAAATTCCATGTACCATCACCTCAGGACAAGTGAGAAATTTTACATCAGAAAATGTTCAAGGATAAATTTATAACCATAGGATCTACTCAGTTCTACCCTGTACCATATAACCCACAGTCTACCAGCCTGATAGACTTAGGGATTGGCCCTACTGAAAAAGCATATAAATTGCCAGATTGTAGATGGCATCCTGCAAAGATAGATTATTTTCCTTCTAGTTGGGAAATATAATTTGAACCAATGGCCATAATATGTTGTACTGTCTCCAATGGAATGCAAGCCCAGAACCATGGAACTACAAGTGGCTATGTCCCATAGCACCTTCAGGAATCCCTGCAATGTTCTGTGCCTCAACAACCTCTGGTTCTGAGGGGGATGCTTTTGCCAAGGAACATAGTAAGAGTCCTATTCAACTGAAAGCTGGTTTCCTCCTTCGCCACTTTGGTATCCTCTTCCTGACATAGCAGGAATTCAGATGAGGCTATGACAAATTTTAATAAGTAAGCATTTTACCAATTTTCTTTATCTGCTACCATTCCTCAATTTACTGATGACCATATGGATGGAGGCCAATGTTCCTGGTACAGTAGAATAAACTCAAAGAGAAGCATACTAATGGAACTTTCAAAAAATGGAAAACAAAGGAAGTTATGTGAAAGAAGCAAGAGAGAAGTAATTTATCACATACAAGGGACACCCTAATAAGATTAACAATTGATTTTTCATCAGAAATCATGGAGGTCAGAACCAATAGGATGACATATTTAAAGTGCTGAAAGAAAAAAACTATCAACCAAGAAGTTATGTTCAGCAAAATTATAATTTTTAAATGGAGAAATGTAGACACTCCTACATAAACAAAAGCTAAGAGGATTTGTTGCTGATAGACCTAACTTACAAGAAATGCTAAAAGAAGTCTCTCAGACTGAAACGAAAGGATGATCACAGTAACTTAAAGCCACATGATAAAAAAAAAAGAAAAAAGAAAGCCAGGCTCGGTGGATCAGCCTGTAATCCCGCGCCTTTGGGAGGCTGAGGTGAGTGGATTGCCTGAGCCCGTGGGTTCGAGACTCGCCTGGGCAGCGAGACCTCATCTCTACAATAAATCAAAAACTCAGCCGGGTGCAGTAATGCACACCTGTAATTCCGCCTACTCGGAAGGCTGAGGCTGAAGGATCGCCGGAGCCCAGCAGGTCGAGGCTGCGGTGGCCGGGAGCAGCCACTGCACTCCAGTCTGGGTGACAGAGTGAGACTCCAACTCAAAAAAAAAAAAAAAAAAAAAGAATTCCAGTAAAGGCAACTATATAGGTAAAGTATAAAGTCAGTATTGTTATATTTTTATTAATTATTTTAGTTGACAAACAATAATTGTATGTAATTATGGTATACAATGTGATTGTTAAATATATGTATTGACTGCAGAATGATTAAATAAGGCTAACTAGCACATCCATCATCTCATATTTATTATTTTTTGTGGTGAGAATACATTATTTACTTACTTATTTATTTATTTATTAAATTTTAGAGACAAAGTCTTGCTACATTGCCCAGTTTGGTTTCAAGCTCCTGGACTCAAGCTGGTCTTGAACTCCTCAGTATCCCAAAGTGCTGGGATTACAGGTGTGAGACACTGTACCCAGTCACCAAGAACATTTAAAATCTACTCTTCTAGCAATTTTAAAGTGTACAATACATTGTTATTGAGTATAGTCACCATGCTGTACAATAGATTTCCAGAATTTATTCCTTCTGTTGAACTGAAACTTTGTACTTTTCAAATTAACATCTGCCTATTTCCTCTCTATTATATATTTTATTTGTAATTCCTCTTTTAGTTTTATGTATTATTTTAAACACAAATTCATAAAACAACAATTATAAATACATGTTAACGGGCACATACCATATAAAGATGTAACTTGCTACAATAATAACATAAAGGGGAGTAGAAGAAAATGTGAAGGAGCAGTGTTTTTATATGCTTCTGAAGATAATTTTTATCAATTGAGACTAGATTATTTTAAGTGAGAAATGTTAATTGTAATGCCAATAACTAAAAATATACAAAAATAGATACAGAATCAAAATGATATGCTAAAATAAAATCATACAAATACAAAAAAAGTAGTATTAGAGTCACTGAGGTACCAAAAGAGATAAAACATATATCAAGCCAAATTGCAGAATGGCAGAAGTTCTTCTTTACAGTAACCACTTTAAAAGTACATAGATTAAACTCATAAATTAAAAGACAAAGATTGGCCAGACACGGTGGCTCACACTTGTGATTCCAGCACTTTGGGAGACCAAGGTAAGAGGACTGCTTAAGTCCAGAAGTTCAACATCAGCCTAGGCAACATAGTGAGACCTCGTCTCTAAAAAACAATCAAAAAAATTAGCCAGGCATGGTGGCATGCTGCTGTAGTCCCAGCTACTTGGGAGGCTGAGACAGTTGCTCACCTGAGTCCAGGAGGTCGAGGCTGTGGTGAGCTGTGATCATGCCACTGCACTCCAGCCTGGGCAACAGAGTGAGACTCTAACCCTCCCCCCAAAAAGAACAGAATGGATATTAAAACATGACCCAAGTATATGCTGTCTAAAACAAACACACTTTAAATCAAAAGACAAATAAGTTGAAAGTGAAAAGATGGAAAAATATATACTATGCACATAGTAACCAAAAAAGTTGGAGTGATTATATCAAAATCAGACAAAATACACGCTATGTTAAATATTGTTAAAAGAGACAAAAACAGTGATTGTATATTGATAAAAGGGTCAACTCATCAAAAAGATATAAAGATTATAAACATATATACATCAAGCAATAGAGGTCCAAAATATATGGAAGCAGGATCAACAGAAATAAAAGGAGAAATAGAAAACGCTACACTAATAGATTGAGACTCCAATATCCCACTGTGGCATACTAAGACACATGTTTAGGCTTTGCCCCAGTTTCTGACACAAGGCTCTTAAACCTCTTGGAATTTCCTGAGTCATAGGAGTATCTTTTGTTATTCATAAGGATTCCCTTTTGATTCTGCCTGAGTTTATGCTCATAAGGTTACTTAGAATGGGACTCAGGGGATAGATGGGGCTGGTCACCAAAAAGACCAAGTAATTAGAAACTGGGACATTTACACCCGCCCACTGACCTCCAGAAAGGTAAGAAGGGATGGAGATTCAGCTTTAAAAAAACTCTTGAACAATAAGATTTGATGAACTTTTGAGTTGATGAATACATTCATGTGCCAAAAAGAGTGGCACATCCAACTCCCCAGAGACAGAAGCTCCTGTGCTTGGAACACTTCTGAACTTTGCCCTATTTACTTCTTCATCAGACCATTCATTAGTATCATTTATAATTAATTAGCTGGTAAACATTAATTAAAGCATTTTTTTAAGTTCTGTGAGCTATTCTGGCAAATTATCAAAGCTTTAGAAGAAATTGTGGAAACCCTTGATTTACAGTCAGTTGATCATATGCACTGGAGGCTTAGGACTTGCAGCTGGCAAGTTGTCTTGTGGGACTGAGTAGTCATGTAGGACTGAGCCTATAAACTATGGGTTCTTGCACTAGCTATGGTAATTAGCATCAAAATTGAATTGAATTTTTGAACATTCAATTCATGTTCAGAGATTAAGCAAATTGATTGTGGGTGTTGGAAAGCATCCCAGGCTCTCTTTCAATAATGAATTGAACATCTAGACAGAAAATCAGTAAGAAAATAGGGAACTGAACAACACTGTAAACCAACCATACCTAAGACAACAGCAGAATACATGTTATTCTCAAGCATACATGGAATAATCTCTAGGAATAAACTAGATATTTGGCCACATAACAAGTCTAAGTTTTAAAAGAGTGAAATCAGCTGGGTGAGGAGGCTCATGCCTGTAATTCCAGCACTTTGGGAGGTGAAGGTGAGAAAACATCCTGAACCCAGAGGTTCGAAACCACTACCTCATACCATATACAACAATTAATTTAAAGTGGATCGATGATTTAAATATCAGAGCTACACAATTCCTAGAAGAAATATAGAAGGAAGCAAATCCCTATGACCTTGGAATGGGCAATGGATTTTCGGAAATGATACATCAAATGAATTTTTTTTTTTTGAGTTGGAGTCTCACTTGGTCACCCAGACTGGAGTGCAGTGGC
>NW_007065472.1:0-455 GCF_000164805.1 Carlito syrichta
CTGGAGCAGCCGGCTCGGCCCTCTGAGTCTCCAGGGGAGGCCGGCCCGTCGGCCAGCCAGCAGGAGGCCCTGGCTCAGCCTGCACCGCTCCCCGATGAACCCGAGGCCGCCCCGAGTCTCGAGCACGTGCAGCCCCCCGCGTCGCCCGGTGTGCCGACGGTGGAGCCCGTGGTGATCATGACTCCCGAGGCCACGGACGCTCCAGGCCCGCAAGGGGGCCCAGCTCCGCCCGAGGAACGTCCTCCCCGCCCGCAGGAGGGCTCGCCTGAGTATCAGGAGCCCCCTGGGGCTGTCGAAGCTTCCCTGGCCCAGCAAGAGGCCCCAGCCGAGCCTCCAGTGGAGGCTGGACCTTCCCACAGCGAGCTGGAGCAGCCGGCTCGGCCCTCTGAGTCTCCGGGGGAGGCCGGCCCATTGGCCAGCCAGCAGGAGGCCCCAGCTCAGCCTCCACCGCTCCC
>NW_007065473.1:0-421 GCF_000164805.1 Carlito syrichta
GGCCGGGAGCGGCCACTGCACTCCAGTCTGGGTGACAGAGTGAGACTCCAACTCAAAAAAAAGAAATGTAGCCTCTCCCTAACATCTAGGACCTACAATGAACTCAAACACACTGAAAGGAAAAAAACAAGCAGCCCCTTTAAAAAGTGGGCAAAAGACATGAATAGACATTTCTCTAAAGAAGATATACAGGCAGCCAACAGACACATGAAAAAGTGCTCAGCCTCTCTCATCATCAGAGAAACGCAAATTAAAACCACACTGAGGTACCACCTAATCCCTGTAAGAATGGCCATCATTAATAAAACAAACAACAGATGCTGGCCGGGACATGAAGGAAAAGGAATGCTTTTGCACTACGGGTAGGAATGCAGACTAGTACAACCTCTTTGGAAGACAGTGTGGCGATTTCTGAAAGAAC
>NW_007065474.1:0-318 GCF_000164805.1 Carlito syrichta
ATCCTGTGTCCATTTGTCTCAGCAGAAATCACCCGGCTCTGGGGCTGCATTGACCTGGCATTCAGGATACATGTGTGACTGCATCCTTGTGCACCTGGGGCTGCCCCAGCCTGATGCTGGCCAACATCCACTGCAGAAACCTGGGGCAGAGACAAGAAGGGTCTAGGAAGTGCCCCTGGAACAGGATACTTCCAGGCTCTGACAGATCCACCTCAGCCCAGTCCCTTGGGGCCTTTGCCAGGACAGGCCCTAGCAGGGAGGGACCAGATTAGGCACCCCACAACCCGGATGCTTGTCCCCTTGACCCTTGGTCTCTGT
>NW_007065475.1:0-308 GCF_000164805.1 Carlito syrichta
ATGGAACGCAGTGGAATGGAATGGAATGAATGGAGAAAAATGGAATGGAATGGAATGGAGTGGAGAGGAATGGATGGAATGGAGAATAATGGAATGGGAAGGAGAGGAAAGGAATCGAATGGAGTGGAATGGAATGGAATGGAGTAGACAGGAATAGAATGGAGGGGGGAAAAGAAAGGAGAGGATTGGAATGTATTAGAATGGAAAGGAATGGGTTATAGTTGAATGTAACAGAATGGAATGGAGTTGAATGGAGACGAATTGAACGGAATAAATGGAATTGAGAGGAATGTAATATAATGGAGAGG
>NW_007065476.1:0-2448 GCF_000164805.1 Carlito syrichta
TGCCCCTCAGAGATACCAGCTCCATTCCTGGCTGAAGTGCCCTGTGTGGGGCCCAAAGCTATGGTCACCACTCACCACCTGCCCTTTGGAGCTCCGGTCCCTGCTCTGGTTGAGGCACCCAAATTGGGAACCTGTGGTTGTGTATGGGAATAATATATCTTAAGGAGATGCTGATCCATCACTCTCAGCTCTCAGTTCCAGAAGAGGGATCTCCCAGGTCCCTCCTTCACCCCAGGCTGCTGGCAGCACACTAGATCCAATGTCCAGCTGGTGCCTGATGCTGGAGACACTCCACAACAGCCCATCATAGTGGATCGCCCATGGACCTGGGCGAGTGGAGAGAAAGAACAAGTGGAGAGAAAGGATCCTTGAAACAGGAACTGCCCACCTCGAACGTTTTCCAGGCAGAGATTTGCATTGTTCCACCCATCTACAAGCAGCCTTCACCTTGGTTTCTAAGGTAACATTGCTAAACAAGAGACAAAAGCCCCCCCCCATGCTGAATCAGATACAGGCAACTCAGGCCTGTCATAGACCTCTCAGATAGCAAGCCAAGGGAACCAATCCAAGCTTGGAATAAATCTATCTGCCTGCAATTAAAGCAAAGGGGAGAGGCTAGAGATCAGAACTGAAGAGACTTTAGACACTTAGGAAAGATTCCAGAGCTAGTCTGGTTTCTTATTTTGATTTCTGATTTTATTGCTTTGACAGTTTGTTTTGCTCACTTTTGTTTGCTTTTTGATTTAGACTACCTCTTTGTGTTGGGGGAAAAACACATCAAAAATCATGATTTTATTGGATTGTCTTTATGTGATTACCAGTATGCTTTAGGGAATTTTGTTTGTGTGTCTGTTTCTCATTCTTTTCTGGCATTGTGTCTCTTTTTCACTCGTTAGTTGGTAGGTAAGTCTGTTTTCCTTCTCACTCTTCTCTCTCTCTAACTTCCTCCTGACTCCCCCTTCTTCCATTATTTTCCTTTTTCATACTTCCTTTTGTTACAGGAAGCAAACCTAAACCCGGCTGCACAGACAGATTGTAAGGCAGTGGGAAACGGGTTCCAGTGTGCCCATACACCTATTGGTGGATACTGGGATCTGCAGATAGATTCTGAATCACAGCTTCCCCCTCAATTAAACTTCAAAACTGCAAAAAGTACAACCCCCAACCCACAGTCCAGCCTCAAAAGTGAACAAAGCCAGAGGACCCTCATAAGAAAGAACAGGACAAAGTGAACAAAGCCAGAGGACCCTCATAAGAAAGAACAGGAGACTGAACAAAAGAAGTAAAGGCAACCCCACCTTCCCTGAAAAACAGAATTAAAGAAGGGGAGGAAAAAGGGGAGAGAGAAAAATCTACACAAGTGAAGAAAAACCAAAAGAAGAACATGGGTCTCTCCCAGACACCTGGGAGGAAGACACTGAGAAAACTGACTTCAGAATGCAAACAATGAAGAGCTCACAGAATGACTGGTCTCAAACTACAAACCTAGATATCAAGACATTAATGGAGAGATTAAAAAGAATTGAGGAGAGACAAGAAGAAACTAAAAAGGAGTTGATAACTGAGATAACAATGGTAAAGAACAGTGTGAATGAAATAAATAACAAACTCATAAGCATGGAAAGTAGAATTAGCCAAGCAGAAGAAAGAATCTCAGAGCTTGAGGACCAAAATATAGAACTAACCCAAACTGTCAAAAACATAGAAAAGAAGCTTAAGACAGAACAAAACCTTCAAGAGGTAAGCAATTACTTCAAGGGACCAAATCTAAGAGTAATTGGACTTCCTGAAAAAAAGAGACAGAGGCCACCCTGGAACAAATATTTCATGAGATTTTTGAAGAAAACATTCCTCATCTCATTAGTGATGTGAAAATTCAAACACAAGAGATTCAGAGAACCTATGCAAGACAACAAATGAGACCAACCCCCAGACACATAATAATTCGCCTAAACAAAATAGGTATAAAAGAAAAAATCCTAAAGGCAGCAAGAGAAAAAGGCCAGATCACGTAACATGGAAGACCAATTAGAATAGCAGCAGATTTATCTATAAAAACCCTGCAGGCTAGGAGAGCTTGAAGACCTATTTTCAAAGTTCTAAAAGATAAACAATTTCAACCAAGAATCACCTACCCAGCCAAGCTAAGCTTCATCAGTGAGGGAGAATTGAAATCTTTCCCAGACATCCAATCCCTAAGAACTTATGCTGCTACCAGACCACCTCTACAAGAATCACTTAAGAAAGTACTAAACACAGAAGAAAAGGAAAAAAGAACAACAACGGTCTTCACAAGAGTACAAGCAAAAGAGTAAAATACACACAAACCAACCCCAAAACCAAAAGAAAGACAACAAAGAGGAACAACAACAACAAATCAATAAGAACTTTATGATACGGATCAACTCTCACATTTCAATAATTAGCCTGAATGTGAATGGACTAAAT
>NW_007065476.1:2547-10628 GCF_000164805.1 Carlito syrichta
CGCTATCAAAAATTTAAAAAGGTAAAGGCCACTACATAATGGTAAAAGGTTCACTCCATCAACAAGAAATATCTATCCTAAACATAAATGCACCCAACATAGGAGCACCAACTTTCATAAAGCAGCTTCTAGAAAAACTAAAAAAAGATATTGACTCTAACACTCATAGCTAGGGACTTTAATGCCCCACTCACAACCATAGACAGATCATCAGGATAAAAAAATCAGCAACGAGATCTGGAACCTCAAAGTGACTCTTTACCAAATGGACTTAATTGATACCTACAGAAAACTTCACCAAATGACCACAGAATATACATTCTACTCATCACCACATGGAACGTGCTCTAAGATCGATGACATACTTGGCCATAAATCAAGTATAAACAAATTTCAAAAGATCGAAATTTTGTCATGTACCTTCTCAGACCACAGTGGAATAAAAATAAATATCAACACCAACAATTTTCCCCCCAAAATCACAAAGACATGGACACTAAATAGCATAATGCTAAATAACTCCTAGGTCAATGATGAAATCAAAACAGAGATTAAAAGATACCTAGAAACAAATGAAAATGAAGAAACATCTTACCCAAATCTCTGGGATGTCATGAAAGTTGTAGTAAGAGGACAATTCATATCTCTACAAATGCACATAAAAAAATGGAAGGATGACAAATTAACAGCCTAACAAATCACCTAAGGAAGCTGGAAAAGCAAGACCACCAAAACCTTAACTTCAGCAGAAGAATCCAGATCACCAAAATAAAAGCCCAAATTCAGGACATAGAAGACAAAAAGATAATATAAAAAAATCAATGAAACAAAAAACTGGTTCTTTGAGAGGATAAACAAGATTGATGGTCCCCTCGCTAGACTGACCAAGAAAAAAAGAGAAAAATGCCCAAATAAGTACAATCAGAAACACAAAAGATGAAGTTACATCCGACTCTGAAGAAATACAAGAGATCATTAGAGACTACTATGTACACTTGTATGGAGACAAACTTGAAAACCTTAAGGAAATGGAAGACGTTCTGACATCTTGCCTAGGTTGAAACAAGAAGAAATTGAGTTCCTAAATAGACAAATAACAATCAAGGAAATTGACTGTGTAATAAGTAAACTACCTACAAAAAAAGCCCTGGACCAGATGGCATTCCAGCAGAATTCTATAAGACATTTAAGGAGCAGCTGATACTAATCCTACTGAAAGTATTCCAGGCGATTGAGAAAGATAGAACCCTCCCCAAATCATTTTATGAAGCTAACATCACATTGATACCCAAGCCAGGTAAAGATGCAACAAAGAAAGAGAACTACAGGCCAATATCTTTGATGAACATAGATGCCAAAATTCTCAACAAGATCCTAGCAAACCATACTCACCAATACATCTCAAAAATTATCCCTCATGACCAAGTAGGCTTCATCCCTGGGATGCAAGGCTGGTTCAACATTCGCAAGATAATAAATGTAATTAAATACATCAACAGACATCAGAACAAAAACCACATGATTATATCAGTAGATGCAGAAAAAGCTTTTGATAAAATCCAGCACCCCTTCTTTATAAAAACCCTCGAACATCTCAGCATATATGGAACATACCTCAAAATAGTAAAAACCATCTACAAGAAACCCACAGCTAGCATACTCCTTAATAGACAAAAATTGGAACCATTTCCCCTGAAAACTGGAACAAGACAAGGATGCCCGCTCTCTCACCTCCTGTTCAATATAGTATTGGAAATCCTGGCTAGAGCTATCATAAAAGAGAAGGCAATCAGGGATATCCAAATAGGAAAAAAAGAAGTCAAGTTATCTCTCTTTGCAGACAGCATGATTGTGTACCTTGAAAACCCAAGAGAATCTGTCAAAAGCCTCCTTGTACAGATAAAGGACATTGGTAAAGTCTCAGGGTATAAAACAAATGTGGGAAAGACAATTGCACTTCTTTATAACAATAATAAACAAACAGACCCAAATAAAAAGCACAATCCCATTCACAATAGCCACACAAAAAATGAAATACCTTGGCATCTTCCTAACCAGGTATGAGAAAGACCTGTACAATGAAAACCCTACACTGTTGGTGGGAGTGTAAACTAGTGCAACCTCTGTGGAAAGAAGTGTGGTGATTCCTAAAAGCTCTAAATGTTGACCTCCCATATGATCCCGAAATCCCCCTACTGGGAATATATCCTGGGGAACTCAAATCAATCTATGAAAAAGATACCTGCACACATATGTTTATCGCAGCATTGTTCACAATAGCAAGAAACAGGAACCAACTATGCTGTCCATCAAATGAAGACTGGATTTTTTAAAAATGTGGTATATATGCACAACAGAATACTATGCAGCCATAAAAAAGAACAAAATCATGAACTTTGCAGTAATCTGGATGGAAATAGTCTATAATACTGATTGATCTCTCATGGAGACAAAGATCTGATTATCACATGTTCTCACTCATAAGTGGACCTTGAACATCTATCATAATACTATAAGAAAAGGATTGACAGTGGCGGGAAACTATCGAATGTGGGGAAAGGGAGGAGAAGGGTGGTCGGATTAACGGAAGTCAATATCTGTCTGGGGACAGGGGGACACATCTTATCAACAAGGGTGCCTAAACAATGCATATTTGTATACCTAACCCTTAACTATACCCCACAATTTTAAAATGAAAAATATGTTTAAAAAGATTAAAAAATACCTGTAATCCCATGCTTTGGGAGACTGAGGTGAGTGGGTTGCCAGAGTCCTCAGGTCCGAGACCTGCCTGGGCAACTTGGCAAGACCTCATCTCTATAATAAATCAAAAACTTAACTGGGCATGGTAGCACATGCCTGTAGTTCCAGTTACTTGAGGCAGAAGGATGGCCGAAGCCCAGCAGGTCGAGGCTGCAGTGGCCGGAAGCAGCCACTGCACTCCAGTCTAGGCGACAGTGAGACTCCAACTCAAAATAAATAAATAAATAAATAAATAAATATAAAAATAAAATAAAACAATAGATGCTGGAGAGGTTGTGGAGGAAAAGGAATGCTTCTACATTGCTGATGGGAACACAAACTAGTGCAACCTCTTTGGAAGATAGTGTGGCGATTTCTGAAAGAACTAGAAATTGACCTTCCACATGATCCAACAATTCCCCTTTTGGGAATATACCCAGAGGAACTCAAATTTTTCTGCCAATAAGATACTCACACATGCATGTTTGTTGCAGCTCTATTCACAATAGCAAATACATGGAACAAACCATGCTGCCCATTGAAGCTGGACTGGACAAGAAAAATGTGCTACATATGCATAATGGAGTATTATGCAGTCATAAAGAATAATATATGGACTTTGCAGCAACTTGGATTGATTTAAAGTCAATCATAGTGATCTCTCACAGAAACAAAGAACAGAGTATGATATGTTCTCACTCATAAGCGAACCTTGGACAATTATCATAATACTTTAAGAAAGGGATTGGGAGTAGTGGGAAACTTCTAGGGGAGGGGGGTGGGATTGACAATTGAGGGAAACTGCCAGGGGAGGGAAGGGCACACCTCATCAACAAGCATAATGAGCATTTGTATACCTAACCCTAAATTGTATCCCACATCTTTAAAATAAAAAAATTTTTAAAGAAAGTAAAAAATAGGTCCTGTCATAGACGATGCTCTTGCATCACATTACTTCTGTGATACGTTACATCTTTAAAAAGAGCCTAATGAGGAACTCAAATCACTCTATAAAAAATATTCCTGCACATGAAAAAAAGGGTCTAATTGATTTGCCTTTTGGGATCCAATCTTTTGTTTGACTCAATAATAATGAGGAAGGAGCCAAATATCCAGACATGAAAACCCAAGTATACAGAATAAATGCAAATATTTTATTTTGTGTTCATCTATTTTAAATTTCCCCTGAGCCCCTCATCCACTGGTAAGTAGGAACAAAATTAATGTTTAGTCCAACATGCCTTAAAGCATAGTGTCATGCAGTCATTTAAACGCCCACGTGAGTAGTATTCAGTTTCTTAGATAAACACGGATAGGCTCGCAGACAGCCTTTTCCTGCTTCTCTCCCCGACATGATCTTCGTTGATGAGGGCAGAGTGTCACCTCAGTGAGGAGGTGACAGAGAGACCTGAAGCACTCCGGTTCTGGAATCTGTCAGCGTGGTCAGGTGCCCATCAGTCTTCCAGACTAACTCAGCCACATCGCAGGCAGGGGAAAGGCACTTTCTTTTCCTGACTGCTCATGTTGATTTCATTTTAGGACACGGAGGGGTGTCACCACTGCTTCCTTTTTTATTTTTTTGAGTCAGAGTCTCACTGTCACCTTGGCTGGAGTGCCATAGCATGCTCATAACCACTGCAGCCTCGACCTGCTGGGCTCAGGTGATCCTTCTGCCCCAGCCTTCCAAGTAGCCGGAAACACAGGGGTGCGTCACCATGCCCAGCTAATTTTTTGATTTATTTTAGAGATGAAATAAATTGCCCAGATTGGTCTCGAACCCCTGGGCTCAGGCAATCCTCTGACTTCAATCTCCCAAAGTGCTGGGATTGTAGGTTTGAGCTACCATACTCAGCACTGCTTCCTTTTATAAATTCTTCCACCCATCTGGGTGGTGACAGAGTTGATGTCCTCTTTCTGCCATTACCACCGCTGGTCCGGCTCTTATCCGTTGTCTCAACATGTGGTGGGTAGGGAACTCAGTATGAGTTCCCATGAAGTATACAGATACCTGAAGTATTCTAGGGTCCTTGGTGGTGGCGCTGTGAGTCTGGGTCCACTCAGCTGAAGATCCTTGGTATCGTTTCCATGTGTGTCCCTAACCATGTGCTCAGCGATCTCCAGCAACCCCGTGCTCTCTTCCCCCACGAACGCTCTGTGGCACAGTTAAGACCAGTCTGATCACAAGCAACTGCTCCATTGTTCAGGAGCAATGAAATTACAGGGAAAGTTCTTCTGCCAGCCAGCTACCAAGATGACTCACTTCCCCACTAAGATGCCTCTTCACTGCGTGAGAGATGTCCATGCCCCTGAGAATATAATCTCTCGCTTCTGGCAAAGCCTAGCCCTGTAGGAAGCTGTGCAAGAGAAAAGGACCCTCTGGTAGACACTGGGGTCTGGGGTCTGGCTGGACAGAGAAGCGATGCAATCACTGCTTTTGACAAACGTGTCTGAATGTCCATTTCCAGTTTCTCTTAGCAGGTCTTTTTTTTGGTTCTGTTTCTTGTCACAAAAGCTCAAGCCTTAACTGTGGATGCATCTCTGTGGTGCCTGAGGGAGGGAACAAGACTTAATTAGCTGAGTTGTGTAATGTAAATGAAGTTTGGGGACCATTTGTGAAATCATGTGTCATATGGTGCCAGCTTAAATGAGGCAGGTATTTAAGTTCCATGGAAATTGTTTTCTACCCTTAGAGTATGCCACTTCATTCACAGCCCCAGCTCCCAACATTTCTTTGCTTAAGACCAGCCACAGCCAGAGGCAGCATCTCATCAATGATGCTTGAAAAGTGCCACGATCTGGGGCAGGAAGGGGGACTTTGTGAGCACACAGAAAAGGTGGAGCACAGAGGACGGAAGTGGCCACTTCCTGCAGGACTTTTCAAGGTCATCCTTTACTGAAAAAGACCTGGCAGAGAGCAGCTCACGTGCCTTCCCTTGAAAAAATTCATGATGTTAAGTGCCCTTTTAGTGGAGCCGGGGAAGTGAGGGCAAGTTGCTTTTAGAAAAGAGTGGTTAAGGAAGACTGCATTGCACTAAACACTGCAGACTGCCTGAACAATGCATCAAATGGAGACAGGGCAGGTTTTCAAGTAGCCTTATGCACTAACAGTTAGGGCTTCTTGGTGTGTCCCAGGGTGGAGAGAGATGTGTAACCGAGGTAAAAGGTTCATAATCACTTTTGAAAAGGAAGTTGTGGCCTTGTAGGGAAAGGCTATAGGAGAGAAGTGTAACACTTAAAAGTCAGGCTGGGGCAGGCACGGTCGTTCAGACCTGTCATCCCAGCACTCTGAGAGGTCAAAGTGGGAGAATTGCTTGAGCCAAAAGCTTGAGATCAGCCTGGGTAACATAGTGAGACCCCATCTCTACAGAAAAATTTTTAAAAATTGCTGGACATAGTGGTGCATTCCTGGCAGTCCCAGCTATTTGAGAGGCTGAGATGGGATTATCTTTTGAGCCAAGAGATAGAGGATGCAGTGAGCTGATATCACACCACTGTACTCCAGTCTGGGTGACAGAGTGAGACCCTGACTCTAAATAAATAAATAAGTAAATAAAAGCCAGGCTAATGGTTTGGAAAAAAGAGAATGGACAAGAACCACTAAATACTTCCTGCTGTGGGAAAACTGGCCTATAATTTCACCACAGGTGAAATTCTACAGGTGGTCATACAAAAGGCTCATGGTTTTGGCCCTTTATTTATTGAGGATGCATAGGCACAAGCTGTAACAAATCAAAAAGAGCACTGTGTGTCTGGTGTCTCCAGATAGAGTCTCTTCTGCTAACACTTCAGGAGGGAGTGGGCTCTCAGGTGTGGCAGTGAGAAACACAGACAGGATCTTTTCTGTCAGGGGACCTGAGCTTTACTGGAGAGGAGGTGTAAGCTGTACAAGTAAGCACCATGACAGGCATGGTGGCTTATGCCTGTAATCCCAGCACTTTGGAAGGCAGAGGCGAGAGGATTGCCTGAGCCCAGGGGTTTGAGACCAGCCCAGGCAACTTGGTGATACCTTGTTTCTACAATAAATCAAAAAATTAGCCGGGCATGGTGGCATGTACCTGTGATTCCAGTTACTTGGAAGGCTGAGGTGGAAGGATCGCCTGAGCCCAGCAGGTCAAAGCTGCAGTGGCTGTGGGCATGCCACTGCACTCCAGCCCAGTCGACAGAGTGAGACTCCAACTCAAAAAAAAAAAAAAAAAATGAATTTCTGGTGGATAATCAGCAAATAAAAATGCATGAACAACAGAAGACAGGGACACATGAAGGGCAGCTAAACAATAAAAAATACAAAAAAAGACACATGCAAGAACATATCAGTTAGTGACAACTGTGCTGAGAAAAATGAGAGTTAATTCTGTTGCTTTGAAGTAAGGGGGAGGAAGTCCAAGACTGGTCCATCCACAGAGGAACTGGGAGTGTGGATGGCCATGGGGCAATGACCAGGACTTCCAAGGGGCTAGATATCCTAGAAGGGTAGGCTCTTGGTGGGAACATTTTCTCAGGTTGTCCCTAGAAAGGGCTCACTGCTGACTATGTCTCAGCAGAGGGTCGAGCCTGTTCTGTCTACATTATTCAAACATCTCTGAGTAGTGACAATTTGCCCCAACCTCAGAAAGTTTCCAAGTGTTCTTTCCCCAGGATGGTGCTGCTTAAACCCTGTAGAGACTACAGACACCTAAGCTCACACTACATCCACTCCTAGCAAATATTTATGTCATCTATAGTCTAACTGGGATTGATTTAACTATTTAAAAAGTTAGCTGTAAAGTACAAAATAATTATCAGGTTGTGGTTCCTTGCACCAGAGGGGAGCCTAACGGGTTTACCCATGGGCATTGGTCTGGTTGATAATCATGATGCTATGTCAAGTTGGACCACAATGCAAGATAAAAATTTACTAAGTGTTTATCACGAGTCAGGCATTGCGCCAAGTACCTTACATAACGCATATGGCATACTTATACATATGTCATATTTAATTTTTAAGACAACCTGTGAGCTATGTATTATTCTCATTATGCAAATGAGATAGCTCAGACTCCAAGAACTCAGTTTCAAAGTTATTCAAATGACAAGTGTCAGTCCAACTGCAAAACTCTGTCCCTGAATCCCTACATGACATCATTTCTCACAACATGGCCATTGTCATGCCTTTCAAGTTTACAAAGGCCTGCAACAATATTTTCTTTGTACCTTTCAGTGCTTTCCAAGGACACCTCCATTCTTCCTTCCCTATTTCCTTCCTTTCTTTTATTCTTTCTTTTTTTTTTCTTCAGCAGTTGTTATTTTTGTATTTGGGGAAAATGTCAATGTAAAACATAACAAAGCATGTAGCAGCAAGT
>NW_007065477.1:0-375 GCF_000164805.1 Carlito syrichta
GGCTAGCAAGCTGGCTGGCTAGGTAGTGACCTAGTTAAGTCAGTTGGCTAGCCAGCTGGCCAACTAATTATGTCAGCTGGTTAAATCAGCTGGCTATCAAGGTGTCTAGAGATGTAGAGAGCTAGTTAAGTCAGCTGACTACCTGTCTGTATATCTAGTTATGTCAACTAGTGTAGTCACCTGGTTGGTCAGCTGCCTGCCTCGTTAATCAACTTGTTATGTCACCTGGATAACCAGCTGACTAGCTATTTAAGTCAACTCTTTAAGTCAATTGGCTCGTCAGTTCGCTAGCTAGTTAAGTCAGATGGCTAGACAGCTGACTAGCTAGTTATTTCAGCTCATTAAGTCAGCTTGATAGCTAGGGTATATAGCTAG
>NW_007065478.1:0-723 GCF_000164805.1 Carlito syrichta
ATTAAGTCAGCTGGGTAGCCAGCTGCCAAGCAGGATAGCTACCTTTATGTCAGCTGGTTAGCCAACTGGCTAGCTAGTTAAGTCACCTAGTTAAGTCAGCTTGCTGGTCAGCAGGTTAGCAGGTTGTTATGTAGCTAAGACATCTGACAAGCCAGCGGGCTATGTAGGTAGGTAGCAAGTTTTGTGAGCTGGCTAGCCTGATTGCTATCTAGTTAAGTCAGATAGTCAAGTCAGCTGGCTTGCTGGCTGGCTAGCTAGGTGGCTGGCAAGTTAAGTCGACTGGCTAGCAGGCAGCTCAGGTAGGTGGCCAGCTGGTTAAACTGGCTGGAAAGCTGGTTGACCAGCAGGGTGCCATGCTAGTTAAGCTGGCTGGCTATCCAACTGTACGGTCAGAATGCTGGCTATTAAAGCCAACTGACTAGCCAGCTGGCCAGCCCTCTAGCTAGCTAGCCTGCTGCCTAGACAGCTAGCCAGCCAGCTAGCTATCTAGTTAAGCCAGCTAGCTAGCCATCTAGCCAACCAGGTAGCTAGCTACTTAAGTCAGCTGGGTAGCCAACTAGCCAGCCACCTAGCTAGTCAGATAGTTAAGTCAGCTGGGTAGCCAACTAGCCAGCCACCTAGCTAGTCAGATAGTTAAGTCAGCTAGCTAGCCAGTTAGCTAGGTAATTCATCTAGCAAGTCAGCTAAGCATTCTGCTAACTAGTTAAGTCAGCTAGCTAGTCA
>NW_007065479.1:0-445 GCF_000164805.1 Carlito syrichta
ATCAAGCATAAGCAAATTTAAAAGGACTGAAATTCTACCATGCACCTTCCCAGACCACAGCGGAATAAAAATAAACATTGACACCAACAAGGTCCCCCCAAAACCCACAAAGACATGGACACTAAATAGCATGAAGCTAAACAACTCCTGGGTCAATGATGAAATCAAAACAGAGATCAAAAGATACCTGGAAATAAATGAAAATGAAGAAACACCTTACCAAAATCTCTGGAACGCCTTGAAAGCTGTAGTAAGAGGGGAATTTATATCCCTACAAACACACACGAAGAAAATGGAAGGAATATAAATTAACAGCCTACCAAGCCACCTAAGGAACCTGGAAAAGTAAGACCACAAAAACCTTAATTTCAGCAGAAGAATCCAAATCACCAAAATAAAAGCCCAAATCCAGGACTTAGAAGACAAAAAGATAATACAAAAAAAT
>NW_007065480.1:0-691 GCF_000164805.1 Carlito syrichta
TTCCAAGTAGCTGGAACTACAGGCGTGTGCTACCACGCCCGGCTAATTTTTGATTTATTGAAGAGATGAGGTCTCGCCAAGTTGCCCAGGCAGATCTCGAACCCATGGGCTCAGTCAATCCACTCACCTTGGCCTCCCAAAGCACTGGGATTACAGGCTGAGCCACCGAACCTGGCTGGGAACAACTTTTTAAAAGAGCAACTCTGCTAACTTGCTGTCCCTTTTTCCCTCACATTCAAAACTGACTCTGATCAACTCTTGCATTTCAATTATTAGCCTAAATGTGAACGGACTAAATGCACCACTGAAAAGACATAGAATGGCAAAATGGATAAAATATCATCAGGCAACAATCTATTGCCTTCAAGAGACTCACCTCACTAGAAAGGATACCCACAGACTCAAAGTAAGAGGATGGGAAACAAACTTTCAGGTGAACGGAATACAAAAGAAAGGAGGAGTAGCGATCTTAATTTCAGACAAAATAGCCTTCAAGCTATTAAAAATCAAAAAAGATACAGAAGGCCACTACATAATGATAAAAGGCTCAATCCATCAACAAGAAATATCTATCCTAAACATATATGCACCCAACATAGGTGTGCCAACTTTCATAAAGCAACTTCTTGGAAAACTAAAGAAAGATATTGACTCTACCACTATCATAACTGGGGACTTTAATACCCCACTG
>NW_007065481.1:0-315 GCF_000164805.1 Carlito syrichta
TTTTTTTAGTTGGAGTCTCACTCTTGTCGCCCAGGCTGGAGTGCAGTGGCACACTCACGGTCACTGCAGCCTCCACCTACTGGGTTTAGGCGATCCTTCTGCCTCAACCTTCCAAGTAGCTAGAACTGCAGATGCACGCCATCATGTCCAGCTAGTTTTTGTGATTTTATTGTAGAGATGAGGTCTCACCAAGTTGCCCAGGCTGGTCTCGAACCCACGGGCTCAGGCAAGCCTCTCGCCTTGGTCTCCCAAAGTGCTGGGATTATAGGCTGAGCCACCGCATCTGGCCAAATAAATACATCTTTTTTTTTTTTT
>NW_007065482.1:0-341 GCF_000164805.1 Carlito syrichta
AAAGCAATTAGGGAAAAGGTCACAGCTCCAGGAATGGAAAACTGAAGAAAAATGACCATACCATAACAGATGGCCCAACCAGTAACACAGAAGGACACACAGAGTCCACGGATAGGAAATTCAACTGGGAAAAACCAAGGATGACCAACACCAAACCTTGTTAGTCTAGCAATGGAAATAAATTCTTTAGGAATCCAATTAAAATAAAAGTCACACATGTGATAGGTGACCCTCAGGTATTCAAAGTCACGTTCAGGCTGGGTGCCGTGGATCACACCTGACATCCCAGCATTTTGGGAGGCTGAGGTGAGAGGATGACCTGAGTCCAGGGCTTTGAGACC
>NW_007065483.1:0-696 GCF_000164805.1 Carlito syrichta
CATCTGACTTTGTGTATAAAAGACCTGTTGTAATTCCCAATAATACACATAGCTTCTGCACTAGACTGGAGTCCAGTCTCTTTCTTTCTCTCTCTCTCTCTCTTTCTCTCTTTCTTTTTCCCCCCAATCACCAATGCCATCTCCACCTTTAGGATACCCTGAACCAGGCTGGAGTTGGTCTCCAGCAAGCACCTTGTCTCAGTCTTTGGGTTAGCCAATACCAGACTGGTCTTTCCTCTCTACAACCTGAACAGGTCCTTTTGTGCCCTGTCTGTTCCTTCCAAGTCCCTTTAAGGGATTGCATCCTATTTGTAGCATTTGTGCTGACAGCTTGTCATCTGGACTATACAGAATCATGCCCATTTGAGCAAGAATATCGCGTCCCCAAAGTGTAGTGGGGATGGAAGGAATGATGTAGGGACAAAAGGTTTCTGAAATTTTGTTATCTGTCCAATTTAAGATTTGAGAACTTTTGGCTACAGAGGGCGCTCAACCAATACCAATGAGTCCTGATGGGGCTACTTGTGTTGGCGAGGAAGACGGCCAGTCTTTCCCAGCAATACAAGAAACATCAGCCCTGTATCTACCAGACCTTTAATTTTAGCTCCCTGAATATATAAATCTTTTAGAGGTCTGGAGTTAGTAATTTCCTTGGGTAAGATTAGTTGGTTGTCAACTGACTCATATATTCCTTTT
>NW_007065484.1:0-372 GCF_000164805.1 Carlito syrichta
TTTGTAGCTTAGGAGGTGCTGTAGATGGTGGGGGGAGGTTACTGTGATAGGGGCCCCAAAAGTGAGTTTTTTGGATTCACACACCAGCATGTGGGTGGCGGACAGTGCTTGCAAACATGGGGCCCAGCCCTGATGGTGTGGTCTAACTGCTTTGAGAGATAGGCCACCAGGGCGAACGTCTGTCCATAAAGCTGCCCTAGGACTCCCAGGGCCACTCCTTTGTTTTCGTGCACATATAAGATGAAAGGTTGGTGTATATCTGGCAGATGGAGAGCGGGGGCCCTCATGAGGGCTTGCTGAAGGGCAATAAATGGTTGTTTGATGGAGGAGGGTGTTAGGAGTGGCTCATTGGGGTCTCCCTTTATGAGAGTA
>NW_007065485.1:0-387 GCF_000164805.1 Carlito syrichta
AAGGAATGGAAGGGAATTGAGAGAAATGCAATGCAATGGAGTGGAGTGAAATGGAATGCAATGGAGTAGAATGGGATGGAATGGAATGGAATTGAGAAGATTGAATTGGAGAGGAAAGAAATGGAATGGAGTGGAATGGAATTGAACTGAAAAGAGAGGATTGGAATGGAATGCAATAGAAGAGAAAGGAATGGAATCGAGAGGAATGGAATGGAATGGAGTGGAATAGACTGGAGAGGAATGGAATGGAATGGAATGGACTTCAAAGGAAAGGAAAGAAATTGAATGGAATGAAATGGAGTGAAGAAGAATGGAATAGAATCTTGAGAAATGAAATGGAATGGAAGGAAATGGAATAGAGAGGAATGGAATGGATGGAATGGAGAG
>NW_007065486.1:0-991 GCF_000164805.1 Carlito syrichta
CATACACCTGTTCGTGGATGCTAGAATCAGCATATACATTCTGAACCACAGCTTCCCCTTAATTAAACCTCAAAACTAAAAAAGTACAGTCCACAGCCCACACTTCAACCTCAAAAGTGAACAAAGCCAGAGACCCTCATAAGGAAGAACAGGATATTGCAGAAGAGAAATAAAAGCAACCCCACCTTCCCTCAAAAACAGAATTAAAGAAGGGGAGGGAAAGGGGGAGAGAGAGAAAAATCTACACAAATGAAGAAAAACCAAAAGAAGAGTATGGGTCTCTCCCAGACCTCTGGGAGGGCAGACACAGAGAAAACTGACTTGGGAATGCAAACAACGAAGAGT
The DNA here is from genome assembly GCF_000164805.1 of Carlito syrichta. Lineage (NCBI taxonomy): Eukaryota > Metazoa > Chordata > Mammalia > Primates > Tarsiidae > Carlito > Carlito syrichta. The sequence continues at coordinate 346 of NW_007065486.1, forward strand.
CCCCAGAATGAAGGGTCTCAAACTACAAACCTAGATATCACCATTAATGGAGAGATTAAAAAGAATTGAGGAGACACAAGAAGAAACTAGGAAGGAGCTGATATCTGAGATAACAGTAATAAAGAATACTGTGAATGAAATAAATAACAAACTGATAAGCATGGAAAGCAGAATTACCCAAGCAGAAGAAACAATCTCAGAGCTTGAAGACCAAAATATAGAACTCACCCAAACTCTTAAAAACACAGAAAACAAGCTCAAAAAGACAGAACAAAACCTTCAAGAGATGAGCAATTACCTCAAGAGGCCTAACCTAAGAGTAATTGAACTTCCTGAGGCAGAAAGAGAGACAGAGACCACACTGGAACAAATTTTCTGTGAGATCATTCAAGAAAACTTCCCTTATCTAATCAGTGATGCAAAAATTCAAACACAGAGATTCAGAGAACCCCTGCAAGACAACAAATGAGAAGACCAACTCCTGGACACATAATAATTGGCCTAAAGAAAGTAGGCATAAAATAAAAAAATCCTGAAGACAGCAAGAAAAAAAAGGCCAGATAACCTACCATGTGCGACCAATCAGAATAGCAGCAGATTTATCTACAGAAACACTGCAGGCTAGGAGAGCTTGGAGCCCTATCTT
>NW_007065487.1:0-395 GCF_000164805.1 Carlito syrichta
GCTCATGAAGAAAATGGAAGGATCACAAATCAACAGCCTAACAAGTCACCTTAGGAAGCTGGAAAAGCAAGACCACCAAAACCCTAACTGCAGTAAAAGAATCCAGATCACCAAAAATAAAGGCCCAAATCCGGGGAATAGAAGACAAAAAGATAATACAAAAAAAATCAATGAAACGAAAACCTGGTTCTTTGAAAGGATAAACAAGATCAATGACCCATTAGCTAGACTGATAAAAAAAAAAGAAAAAATAAATACAATCAGAAACACAAAAGATGAAGTCACATCTGACCCCGAAGAAATACAAAAGATCATTAGAGACTACTACGTACACCTGTATGGAAACAAACTGGAAAAACTTAAGGAAATGGAAGACTTTCTGATATCACACAACC
>NW_007065488.1:0-325 GCF_000164805.1 Carlito syrichta
CAGGGGGGGAAAGGATATAATTATATACCAAATAGTGTGAAAATGTTTAAGTGAATAATTTTATTTTCTTGAAAAAATGCATATAAATTGATAATACATTTAATGCTCTGTATTAATATTTTAGGTTTTTTTATATAGTAAATAAAAACTTTAATTTAGTTATCTCATTGGGTAAAACTGTAGTATATTTTAAAATAAATGTCAAATGAAAAAGTAAAATGAGCCGGGCTTGGTGGCTCAACCTGTAATCCCGCGCTTTGGGAGGCCGAGATGAGTGGATTGCCTGAGCCTGTGGGTTCGAGACCCGCCTGGACAACTTGGCGAG
>NW_007065489.1:0-321 GCF_000164805.1 Carlito syrichta
AACATTGATCATGCAGGTGCCCTTATTGATGAGGTATGCCCTCCCTCCCCTAGCAGTTTCCCTCAACTGCCAGTCCCACGCCACCCTTCCCCTGACAGTTTTCCGCTACTGCCAATTGCTTTCTTATAGCATTATAATTGTTCAAGGTCCATTTATGAGTGACAACATATGGAGCTCAGTTCTTTGTTTCTGTGATAAATCACTGAGTATGATCGACTCCATGTCCAACCAATTTGCTGCAAAGTCCACATGTTTGTCCTTCTTTATGGCTGCATAATATTCCATTGTGTATATGTACCACATTTTTTTAATCCAGTCCAG
>NW_007065490.1:0-625 GCF_000164805.1 Carlito syrichta
AAAAAAAAAAAAAAAATTGTGACAGTAAGGTCAGGATGGGGCCATTGGGGAGGAGAGAAGGGCCTCCATTCTGGCTGCCCATAAAAGTCCTAGTTGAACTGACTACAAAGTGGAACATACACCATTAATCAATGGTTATAACGAAACAAAAGATTACAGGTTACGGTTACTTGGTTTTTGTTGTTGTTGTTGTTTTTATTGAGTTGGAGTCTCACTCTGTTGCCCAAACTGGAGTGCAGTGGCATGCTCAAAGCCACCGTAGCCTCGACCTGCTGGGCTCAGGCGATCCTTTCGCCTCAACCTTCCAAGTAGCAGGAACTACAGGCACGCGCCACCATGCCTGGCTAATTTTTGGATTTATTGTAGAGATCAGGTCTCGGCAAGTTACCCAGGCTGGTCTCAAGCCTGCAATCCTCTCACCTCAGCCTCCCAAAGTCGCGGGATTACAGGCTGAGCCACCGAGCCCGGCTGGAAGAGGTTTAATACTAGGGTCACAGCAAGAGGAGAGGGAAGGAAACCTCAAATCCATCTCCCCAGGAGTTTGGGACCTTTAAAAGGGTTTGGAGCCGGGCTCGGTGGCTCAGCCTGTAATCCTGTGCCTTTGGGAGGCTGAGGTAAGTAGATT
>NW_007065491.1:0-349 GCF_000164805.1 Carlito syrichta
CACTTCATTCCATTCCAATCTTCTCAAATACAATCCTATCGATTCATTTACATTCCCCTTCATTCCATTTATTTCTCTCCATTCCATTAATCTCCATCTCATTCCATTCTGTTCCTCTGAATTCCATTCCATTCAAATTCTATCCATTCCATTCCATTCCCTTCCATTCTATTCCATTTATCCCCATTCATTCCATTGCTCTCCATTCATTCCATTCTTCTCCATTCCATTCGTCACCTCTTCACTCCATTCCTTTCAATTACATTCCATTCCTCTACATTTGATTACATTCCTCTATATTCCATTCCATTCTTTTTCTCTAAATTCCATTCCATTTTAACCAATTACA
>NW_007065492.1:0-588 GCF_000164805.1 Carlito syrichta
CCCACGACTGTGTAGAAGCTGTGGAGTCTCTCCTCCCTTGCCCGGTTCACATCCAGGAGGGCCCTTTGCCCTCCCCCTCCTATACCTGGTTCACGGATGGAAGCTCCTTCCTACACAACGGGTCCTGGGTTGCGGGATACGCCATCACCTCTATTACACATGTCATTGAGGCAAAGCCTCTCCCGCCTCTCTGCTTCCCACCAATATTGGCATTTCTCACTGCAAGGCCCACCAATCCGACTCCTCACTCATAACTCAGGGAAACTCCAGGGCGGATAACGAGGCCCGACAAGCAGCCTTGGAGTCCATCCCCAGCGTGACCCAACAAGCAACCTTGGGGTCCATCCCCACTATGGCAGCTGTTACCTACCCTGGTCCAAGCCATACGCCTCCCACTAATTCACCACCGCCAACCCCCCCCTCTATCTCCTACCTCATCCCATATCTACACTCAATCTTACATACCAATCCCTCTGTTCTAATGTCTTTCCTAAAAAACTTCTTCACCCTCGACCCCCACCATATAATGCTTATAAAAACCATTACCTCTCAATGTTCTATCTGCCAGCGAACTAATCCCCATACCCC
>NW_007065493.1:0-301 GCF_000164805.1 Carlito syrichta
CTGACTTCATTGCCTATCTACCTAGCTAGCCAGCAGCCTAGCCAACTGACAATGAGCTGACTTAATGAAGTAGCCAGTTGGCGAGCCAACAGACATAAGTAACTACCTACCTATATAGATAGCTGGATAGCCAGGTGACTTAACTAGGTGACATAACAAGACAGTCTAATGGCTAGCCAGCTCATTTTACTAGTTATAAACCTACTTAGACTGCAGTCTTGCCAGTTGAGTTAACTACCTAATTACATAGCTAACTTGCTGGCCAGTGAGCTGACTTAACTGCATGACTTAACTAGCTAGC
>NW_007065494.1:0-401 GCF_000164805.1 Carlito syrichta
TGAATAACTTCCTGAAGTTTTTCAAAGTTAACTGCTTTTTGTGCAGCCCTATGCAGCCCAAAAAGGAGGCAAGTAGAGAAGCGATCCCTGGACTCGATGCCAGCAGGAGAGCTATAGTCCCAGACCGGATCCTGATCTGGGACAGCCGCTGCACCAAGGGGGTGAGCTGGGGTGGTTTGGTGAATTTCATCTGCGTATGTTCTAGCCTGTTCCCAAACTCTCCTACGTTCCTCCGGAAGCAGGGTGTTGGAAAGGATTAGGTATATATCATGAAAAGTGAGGCTATAGGACTGGATGAGGCATTGAAACTCCTTAATGTAGGTGGCAGGATTAGTTGTATATGATCCAAGACGTTTTTCTATTTGTGAGAGGTCTGAGATAGAGAAGGGGACATGCACCTG
>NW_007065495.1:0-668 GCF_000164805.1 Carlito syrichta
TTCCAAGTAGCTGGAACTACAGGTGCACGCTACCACACCCGGCTAATTTTTTTTTTATTTATTGTAGAGATGAGGTCTCGCCTGCCCAGGCAGGTCTCGAACCCAAGGGCTCAGGCAATCCACTCACCTCAGCCTCCCAAAGGCACGGGATTACAGGCTGAGCCACCGAGCCCGGCTGGGGTTCCATTTCTATAAGTACCGTGTATATCCTGATACAAGGAGCTGAGGAGAGCAAAGGAAGCACCCGGTAGACTGGGAATCACGGGAGAGAAGGCATCTCCAGACAAGACTGAGGGTGGATAGGAGAAAGCAGAGGGACAGGCAGCCAGAACTCAGTCTGCTACACACATGCAAACAGTCAGTTGAGAAGCCTTGATCTGGAACTCAATGCTCTGAGGTCTGTGTTTTCAAAATGACTGCACCCTGGGCTCACTCAAATGAGGGAAAAGAGATATGGTTGGTCTCCTTCAAGTCTCCAGAGGAGCATGGCCCACAAAAAAAATAAAAATAAAAGAAGGGGATTGTGGTAGGCATAGTATTTGCCCTGAAAATGTGCACATCCTAATCCTTGGAACTGTGTAACCTTAAATGGAAAGGGGGACTTTGCTGATGAGATTAAGATGAAGGACACTGAGATGGGAATGGTAGTCTGTTACTCAAGTCGGCCA
>NW_007065496.1:0-480 GCF_000164805.1 Carlito syrichta
ACTCAACTCACTAGAAAGGACATACACAAACTCAAAGTAAGAGGATGGGAAACAAACTTTCAGGTGAATGGAACACAAAAGAAAGGAGGAGTTGCAATCCTAATTTCAGAAAAATACCATTTAAGTTGTCAAAAATTTAAAAAGATACAGAGGGCCACTACATAATGATAAAAGGTTCACTCTATCAACAGGAAATATCCATCCTAAACATATATGTACCCAAAATAGGTGCAACATTTTCATAAAACAACTTCTAGGAAAACTAAAGAAAGATATTGACTCTAACACCATCATAACTGGGGACTTCAATACCCCACTCACAACCCTAGACAGATCATCAGGGCAAAAAATCAGCAAAGAGATCCGGAACCTCAATATGACTCTGGACCAAATGAACTTAATTGTTACCTACAGAACACTCCATCCAAAGACCACAGACTACACATTCTACTGATCACTGCATGGAACGTATTCTAAGAT
>NW_007065497.1:0-366 GCF_000164805.1 Carlito syrichta
TCCATTCCATTACTCTCTATTCCATTCCATTCCATTCCATTCCATTCCATTCCATTCCATTCCATTCCATTCCATTTCTCTCCATTCCAGTACTCTCCATTCCATTCCTTTCCTCTCCATTCCCTTCCTCTCCATTTCATTCCATTCCTCTGCATTCCTTTCCATTCCATTCCTCTCCATTCCATTCCATTTCTGTCCATTCCATTCCATTTTTCTCCTTTCCATTTCATTCCACTTCATTTTATTCTATTCCATTCCTCTTCATTCCATTCCTCTCCCTTCCATTCCATTTCATTCCTTTCCATTCTATTCTATTGTATTCCATTCCTCTCCATTCCATTTCTTTGCATTCCTCTCCATTCCATT
>NW_007065498.1:0-683 GCF_000164805.1 Carlito syrichta
GAGCATAGGCTGCAATCTGTACTTTTTGCCGTTTTGAGATCTAATTGAGAGAGAAGCTGTGATTCAGAATGCAGATTCTAGCATCCCATGAACAGGTGTATGAGTACAATGGAACCTATTTCCCTCTGCCTTACAATCTGTCCATTCAGCAGTATGTAGTCTTGGTCCCTAGATTAAAAAGGGGGGTATAAAAGAGGAAAATAATGGAGGAAGGGGGGGTCAATAGGGAGTTAGAAAGAGAGAAGAGCGAGAGGGAAAACAGATATACATACCAACTATCAGGTGAAAAAGAGACACAAGGCCGGGAAGAAGTGAAGAAAGACACATAAGAAAGATTCCCTAAAGAGTACTGATAGCTACACAGAGACAGGCTAATAAAATCAAGAAACAGTGTAAGTCAGAAGGCAAACAACAAACGTGATCAAAACCAACAGTTACAATGATAAAATCATAAGTCAAAATAAGCGATCAGACTAAAGTCACTTCTCTGATCTCCATTCTGACCTCTCTCCTTTGTTTTTTGTTGCAGCATAGGGGTGGGACTTTGTCTCCTGTTTCGCACCTTTGCCTTAGGAACTGAGGTAACGTTTGTTGATAGGTGGGCGGGGCAATGGAAGTCTCTGCCTGGAGAATGGCAAGGCAGTTTATGCAGATCTGTTTTTCTCCACTTGTCTGGGTCCCCC
>NW_007065499.1:0-653 GCF_000164805.1 Carlito syrichta
CAAATGGATAAATATCACCAGGCAACAATATACTGCCTTCAAGAGACCCATCTCACTAGAAAGGACATACACAGATTCAAAGTAAGAGGATGGGAAACAAATTTTCAGGTGAATGGAACACAAAAGAAAGGCGGAGTCGCGATCCTAATTTCAGACGAAATACCATTTAAGTTATCAAAAATTAAAAAAGATACAGAGGGCCACTACATAATGATAAAAGGTTCACTCCATCAACAAGAAATATCTATCCTAAACATATATGCACCCAACATAGGTGCGCCAACATTCATAAAGCAACTTCTAGGAAAACTAAAGAAAGACATTGACTCTAACACCATATTAACTGGGGACTTTAATACACCACTCACAACTCTAGACAGATCATCAGGACAAAAAATCAGCAAGGAGATCTGGAACCTCAATAAGACTCTGGACCAAATGGACTTAATTGATACCTACAGAACACTCCATCCAGAGACCACAAAATACACATTCTACTCATCACCGCGTGGAACATATTCTAAGAATGACCACATAATTGGACACAAATCAAGCAAAAGCAAATTTAAAAGGATTGAAATTCTACCATGCATCTTCTCGGACCACAGTGGAATAAAAATAAACATTGACACAAACAAAGTCCCCCCAAAACC
>NW_007065500.1:0-385 GCF_000164805.1 Carlito syrichta
GGCTCCAGCGATCCTTCTGCCTCAGCCTTCCAAGGAGCTGGAATTACAGGCATGCACTACAATGCCCAGCTGATTTTTTGATTTATTGTAGAGATGAGGTCTCGCTGCCCAGGCGGGTCTCGAACCCATGGGCTCAGGCAATCCACTCACCTCAGCCTCCCAAAGGTGGGGGATTACAGGCTGAGCCACCGAACCCGGCTAACACTGGAAATTATAAAGCTCACAGAGCCTATAGAATAACAAGGCAATGGAGAAAACAAAGTATCCAGTTAAAAATAAATATAATGAATGAAACAGTACCTTACACGTCATTACTAGAACGTAGCAGTTAATGTCAGAAACAACCTAACTGTTAAGTCTCAATGCCCCATGAAATCTATATAAA
>NW_007065501.1:0-340 GCF_000164805.1 Carlito syrichta
ATACCTAACCCTTAACTGTACCCCACAATATCATAATAAAAAATATTGATAAAAAAAAATAGTCATCAGCTCTCAAAGATCTGACTGATTCATAGATGTCTTCTTCCTGCAATTGTTATACTTGGAAGTACTTATTAGATGATTTAAGACTTTAGTTTCAGCTAATTATAAAATAGCATCTTTCGCCGGGCTCGGTGGCTCAGCCTGTAATCCTGCGCCTTTGGGAGGTGAGTGGATTGCCTGAGCCCACGGGTTCGAGACCCACCTGGGCAGCGAGACTTCATCTCTACAGTAAATAAAAAAATCAGCTGGGCATGGTAGCACATGCCTGTAATTCTGG
>NW_007065502.1:0-578 GCF_000164805.1 Carlito syrichta
ACCGTTGCTGCTGCCGCCGCCGCTGCCACCAAGGCAAGCATTCCACATCACACCGTCAGTGCCTGAGGGGCGGGCGGGCAGTTGAGATAAAGACCATCTGGAGTGAGGGATAACACCACCTGCTGGCGATTCAAGCCCACCACCAGCAAGCCTGGGGTCCCTTGGTACCATGCAGGGCCCAATACCATGGCCCCCTGCTGCTGCTGTTCCACTGCGTGCGTGGGAATCTCGGATCTCAGCAAGCTCCCTGGCTACATCGTCTCTCATCATCACCAAGCCACTGGTCACTCAGGGAGGCTCTGGACACCCGCCCCTCAGAGACACTGGTCCCATTTCTGGTTGAAGTACCCTGTGGGGGGCCCAGAGCGACTCTTGCCACTCACCACCTGCCCGTTGGAGCTTTGGAGCTCTGGAACCCCAGGCCCACCCTGGCTGAGGCACTCAGCCCGTGACCCCAAGCTTGGGGACCCAGACAAGCTGAGAGAAAGGGATCTATGAAAGAGAATCTGCCTCCACCATTCTCCAGGCAGAGATTTCCATTGCCCTGCCCACCTATCAACAAACTCCACCTTGGTTCC
>NW_007065503.1:0-650 GCF_000164805.1 Carlito syrichta
TCTCCATCATGCTCCCCTGTTCCCCCGGGGGCAGCCCGGCCTGGAATTCTGGGTTTCCCCTTCCTATCCTTGTCAAAAAGAGTTTGGGCTGAGCACAGTGGCACGCATCTGTAATCCCAGCACTTTGGGAGGCCAAGGCAGGAAGATCACTTGAGTGCTGAGTCAGGAGGGTCACTTGAGCCTAGGAGGTCAAGGCTGTGGTGAGCTATGATCACAGCACTGCATTCCAGCCTGGGTACACACTGCAAGACCCTGTCTCAAAGAGGAAAGCAACAAACAAACAACATGATATTCATTTTGCCTGCTATTTAAGATCTTTTAAAAAAGATAAGCTGCGTGTTCTACACAGGGCCTTGTGTCTTTCAACTCGGCACTCCCTTTCCAAGGAATCATTCAGGTCGCCGCACGTGAGTCTGTGCGCTGATAAAGCTGGATAAGGTCCCGCTGGCGAACATACGGCGACTCAACCATGGATATTGGAACCTCCTCCCCCGTGTTTTGCTGTTACACACAGTTGCTATACATATTCTTGTAGGTGTCTGTGTATCTACACACACAGAGCGTTTCCTCGGCGTAGATAGCAGATCGGGGTGGCCAGGTCACAGGCCATGGGAGTATCCAGAATGAGTTCTCCTCCACTTCCTTCTCCA
>NW_007065504.1:0-515 GCF_000164805.1 Carlito syrichta
AGGGTTAGGTATACAAATATGCATCATTCAGGCACCCTTGTTGATAAGGGATGTCTCCCCGTCCCCAGACAGATATTGACTACCATTAATCCCACCTCCTTTCACCTCCCTCCCCCCCCATAGTTTCCCACCATGTCAATCCTTTTCTTATAGTATTATGATAGATGTTCAAGGTCCACTATATGAATGAGAACATGTGATACGCAGATCTCTGTTTCTGTAAGATATCACTCAGTATTATAGACTCTAGTTCCATCCAGGTTGCTGCAAAATTCATGATTTTGTTCTTTTTTATGACTGTGTAGTATTCCATCAATGGGGTACAAAATGTACCCCATTTTTTTAATCCAGTCCTCTGTTGATGGACAGCATGGTTGGTTCCAGGTTCTTGCTATTGTGAATAATGCTGCAATAAACATATGTGTGCAGGTATAGAGTGATTTTTTTTTTTATAGAGTGATTTGAGTTCTTCAGGGTATATTCCCAGTAGGGGGATTGCAGGGTCATATGGGAGG
>NW_007065505.1:0-480 GCF_000164805.1 Carlito syrichta
TTCCTTTCTCTCTATTTCATTCGTTTTCATTCAATTCATATTAATTCCAGTCCATGTTTTAAAATTCCTTCCCATTCTTTACCTTTGGATTCCTCTACATTCCATTCCATTCCACTTCATTCCTTAACCTTCCCTCTCCATTCCATTCCTCTCCATTCCATTCTATTCCATTGTACTCCATTCCATTCAATTCCTATCCCTCAATCCCTCTCCAATTCATTCCTCTCCATTCCATCCCTCTTCATTCCATTGCACTCCATTCCTCTCCTTTGTTCTGCAATCAATTTCTTACTATTCCATTCCTCTCCATTCCATTTCATTCCATTCCATTCATCTTCATTCCACTGCCTTCCATCCCATTCCTCTCTTCCATTCCCTTCTATTCCTTTCTTCTCCTTTCCTTTCCGTTCAATGCCAATTCATTTCATTCCACTCCATTCTATTTTTCTCCGTTCTATTACTCTTCCTTCCATTCCATTC
>NW_007065506.1:0-865 GCF_000164805.1 Carlito syrichta
TTTTGAGTTGGAGTCTCACTCTGTCGCCCAGACTGGAGTGCAGTGGCCGCTCCCAGTCACTGCAGCCTTGACCTCCTGGGCTCTGGCGATCCTTCCGCCTCAGCCTTTCAAGTAGCTGGAATTACAGGTGCGCACTACCACACCCAGCTGATTTTTTTATTTATAGTAGAGATGAGGTCTTGCTGCCCAGGCGGGTGTTGAACCCACGGGCTCAGGCAATCCACTCACCTCAGCCTCCCAAAGGTGCGGGATTACAGGCTGGGCCACCGAGCCCGGCTTCTGCTGCTATTCTTATTGGTTTTCCCTGGTAGGTAGTCTGGCCTTTTTCTCTGGTTGCCTTTAGGATTTTTCCTTTCATAGCTAGTTTGTTTAGGTGAATTGTTATGTGTCTGGGAGTTGGTCTTCTCATTTGTTGTCTTGCAGGGGTTCTCTGAATCTTTTCTGTTTGAATTTTTTCAACCTTGATGAGATGAGGGAAGTTTTCTTGAATGATTTCATGAAATGTTTGATCCAGTGTGGCTTCTGTTTCTCTCTCTGCCTCAGGAAGCCCAATTACTCTTAGGTTTGGTCTCTTGAAGTGATCATTCATCTCTTGCAGGTTTTGTTCTGTCTTTTTGAGCTTCTTTTCTATACTTTTGACAGTTTGGGTTAGTTCTGTATTTTGGTCATCAAGCTCTGAGATTCTTTCTTCTGCTTGGCTGATTCTGCTTTCCATGCTTTTTAGTCTGCTATTCATTTCCATCACAGTATTCTTTACTGCTGTCATTTCTGACATCAGCTCCTTCCTATTTTCCTCTTACTCTCCTCAGTTTTTTAAATTCTCACCATTAATGTCTTGATGTCTGGGTTTGTTGCATGTAACCAG
>NW_007065507.1:0-329 GCF_000164805.1 Carlito syrichta
CATAGCTAGTCAGCAGGCTAGCCAGCTGACTTAACTAGCTAACTTCACGAAGTAGACAGACGGCTAGCCAGCAGACTTAACTAGCTAGCTACCTAGCTAGACAACTGTATAGCTAGTTGACATAACTAGCTGACATAGCTAGATTATGGATGGCTAGCCAGCTGACTTAAATAGCTACCTACCTACTTAACTTGGTTTACAAACTGTCTTAACACCTAACTACCTAGCTATCCTGCTGGCCAGCGAGCTGAGTTAAGTAGGTGACTTAACTAGCTAGCCAGCTGGCCAGCCAGCTGACTTAAAGCTAGCCATCCTGCTTGGCAGTTGGC
>NW_007065508.1:0-319 GCF_000164805.1 Carlito syrichta
CCAGGCTCAGTGGCTCAACCTGTAATCCCAGGACTTTGGGAGGCTGAGGTGAGTGGATTGCCTAAGTCCACAGGTTCAAGACCAGCCCAGGCAATTGGCGAGACCTCATCTCTACAATAAATTAAAAATTACCAAAAAACAAAATTAGCTGGGCGTGATAGTGCGTGCCTATAGTTCTGGCTATTTGAAAGGCTGAGGCAAAAGAATCGCTGTGTTAAACCCAAGATTTTAACTCCGAGAGACCACAAAGAGCCAGCTCCGCTGCAAACACACAAGGGTCTTTATTCAGGCTAGAGTCTGGGCTCGCATATGAAGCCGA
>NW_007065509.1:0-626 GCF_000164805.1 Carlito syrichta
TGGCCTACATATCCCTTAGACAATCAAAATCAGTGGCCCCCTCAGGGATCCCTCAATCCTGATATTATCAGGGATTTATATAACTTTTATAAATGTTCAGAAAGGTAGGTGGAGAGTCCCTATGTCCAATCCTTTTCTCTCCTCTGTAAACATCCTTGGCTGTGTCTCACCTGTAACCCCTTTAACCTCCACCCTCAACTCATGTTAGCATCTACTGCTTTCCCTATAACTTTCCTTTCTCCCATTGTTCCAAGCACGTGTAAGCCTCCTCCTCTAGACTCCCCCCCTGCAAATTCCATCTCTACTCCTCCCTCCACCTCAGATTTCGAGCCTGCAGATGAACCTCCCCCGTACAGGCAACACAAGGCTCCCCCGCCCCTCCCCTCTCTAACCCCTCCCACTTCTGCTCCAGAAGTTCAACCTATATATCCTCCCCTTCCAACAGCTCCCCAGTGCAGTCCTCCGGTAACCCGATCCAAGGCCACATTGGTGGTCCTAGTACCCCTCCATGAAGTAGCAGGCGCAGAGGGTATTGTCCAGGTGCAAGTCCCCTTCTCTATCTCCGGCCTCTCACAAATAGAAAAACGTCTTGGATCATATACAACTAATCCTACCACCTACATTAA
>NW_007065510.1:0-676 GCF_000164805.1 Carlito syrichta
GAAACTGAGTTTAGGAAGGCTTCAGAGTCCTGAAAAAGTAAAAGGTATTAGCACCATTGTTGCTAGGAAGAACCAGGAAAGGTCCCAGACCACCACTGCTGTCAATGTGTCATTGATCAATGTTCTGACTGACGACTGTGGTGACGCTCCACTGGTAACACTAATTCAGATATCATTGAAATCATCAGTACAAGTGAGCTGGAACAAGGTTCCATGTCATGGGCACGTACACACGGCATTCTTATTGATAAAATCAGTATGGTTTGTATATGGATAATATGGTTGAATTTTGTTGTCACCCATCCACATATTCATGTGAACCAACTGGACTCTCAGATGTTTTGGTGATTTATTTCTGAATACAAATACTACAGATGGAACTAAGAGGGACAAAACTTAAGTTTCCTGGCTTCTGTTTTCTCTTCCTTTACGTCACTGCCCTCTACCCTTCACTCAGGAAGAGGGTCACCCTCTTTGCATCCAAAGAGGCCCAGTCAGTACTAAAGGCTCTTGTGATCTAACTAAATATCTTCAAGTCTCAACACGTTTACTGACAAGTGAGAATGGAGGGGCTGAGTGGATCCCACCCTTTCCCAGCAAAACTTTCTCTAACTTAGAACGACACGGAGAGCCCCTGTGTTCTAGCAGTGCCTGTTTTCCAGGCACCCTTTTAAGT
>NW_007065511.1:0-499 GCF_000164805.1 Carlito syrichta
CAGCAGATTTATGTACAGAAACCCTGCAGGCTAGGAGAGCTTGGAACCCTATCTTCAAAGTCCTAAAAGATAAACAATTTCAACCAGAATTAAGTACCCGGCCAAACTCAGCATCATCAGCGAGGGAGAATTAAAATCTTTCCCAGATATTCAATCCCTAAGAACTTATGCTGCCACCAAACCACCTCTACATAAAACACTTAAGAAAGTACTAAACACAGAAGAAAAGGAAAAAAGAACAACGTTCTTCACAAGAGTACAGGGAAAAGAACAAAATATACATGAACCAACATCAAACCAAAAGAAAGACAGAAAAAAAAAAGTGGAAGAACAACAACTCTGTAAGAACTCTATGATAGGGACGAACTCTCACATTTCAATAATTAGCCTGATTGTGAATGGACTAAACACACCACTGAAAAGACATAGAATGACAAAATGGATAAAATATCACCAGGCAACAATATACTACTTTCAAGAGACCCATCTCACTAGAAAG
>NW_007065512.1:0-340 GCF_000164805.1 Carlito syrichta
GCAGAGGGGAGGCAGGAGGCTGGAGGGCTCCCTGTGGTTCCTTCCCAGGGGCCATTGAACTCTCCTGGGGGGCAGGGCAGAAAGCAGGGACTGGCTGCTGAAAGAGGGATCCCTGCTCTCTGAGGCACCCACAGTCAGATCTTGGATGCCTGGGGGGGATCCCAGGGCAAAGGGAGGTGAGGTCCTACATTTGGTAGCCATTGAGAAGGGGCCCAATCACTGAGACACCCCTGGTCTCCCCAAGTTGTGTAAGTTCAGGCTGGGAGAAGATGGAAATTTGAGAGTTAAGGTTTGCGGGATCAGGGGGCAGCAGTGTGGTGGCTGGGAGGGGCACAGACGC
>NW_007065513.1:0-523 GCF_000164805.1 Carlito syrichta
AAATACATTTCGTTAGTCTCCATTCCAATCCAATTTATTTCATTCCGTTACTCCCCATTCCATTCCATTCCACTCCATTCCAATCTATTCCATTCCATTCCATTCCATTCCATTCCATTCCATTCCATTCCATTCCATTCTCTTATTCTCCTTTCCATTCCATTCCATTCTATTCTAATCCATTCCATTACTTTAAAGTCCATTCCATTCCCTTCCTTTCCTTTCGTCACTCCCTATTTCATTCTTTTCCATTCCATTCCATTCCTTTACTCTCCGTTCCATTCCATTCCATTTCTTTCCACTCCATTCCATTTCTCTAAATTCTATTCCATTCGATTCCATTCTATTCCATTCCGTTACTCTCAATTCCAATCCTTTCCATTCCATTCCGTTACTTTTCATTCTATTCCACTCCATTCTACTCCATTGCATTCCATTCTATTCCATTCGTTTTCTCTCCATTCCATTCCATTCCTTTCTATTGCTCGCCATTCCATTCCGTTCCATTCTCTTACTCTCCATT
>NW_007065514.1:0-668 GCF_000164805.1 Carlito syrichta
CCCAGGAATGAAGCCTACTTGGTCATGGTGGATGATTTTTGACATGTATTGCTGAATCTGGTTTGCTAGGATCTTGTTGAGAATTTTAGCATCTATGTTCATCAAAGATATTGGCCTGTAGTTCTCTTTCTTTGTTGGATCTTTACCTGGCTTGGGTATCAATGTGATGTTGGCTTCGTAAAATGATTTGGGGAGAGTTCCATCTTTTTCAATCGCCTGGAATACCTTCAGTAGGATTGGTATCAGCTCCTCCTTAAATGTCTTGTAGAATTCTGCTGGAAAGCCATCTGGACCAGGGCTTTTTTTTGTAGGAAGTTTTCTTATTACGTGGTCAATTTTCTTGATTGTTATTGGTCTATTTAGGGTCTCAATTTCTTCTTGTTCCAACCTAGGTAGGTTGTGTGATGTCAGAAAGTCTTCCATTTCCTTCTGGTTTTCAAGTTTGTTTCCATACAAGTGTACGTAGTAGTCTCTAATGCTCTTTTGTATTTTTTCAGGATCAGATGTGACTTCATCTTTTGTGTTTCTGATTATGCTCATTTGGTTTTTTCCTCGTTTTTTCTTGGTCAGTCTAGCTAGGGGACCATCAATCTTGTTTACCCTTTTGCAGAACCAGCTTTTTGTTTCATTGATTTTTTGTATTATCTTTTTGTCTTCTGTGTCCTGGA
>NW_007065515.1:0-522 GCF_000164805.1 Carlito syrichta
CCAACTGGCTTAGCATATTTAGACGTTAGACTCGGAGGAAAACAAAGTCAGACTCTCGGTAGCACTTTTCTAAGGAGCAAAGGTGAGGGAGGAATCTCTTTCCTTGGAGAATTTAAAAAGTAAACTCGTCTGAGTGGGATGGATGGTATGGCAGTGTGGCCGGGAGGCGGGAGGAGGAGCAAGGCGACCCCCGGATCAGCCTTCGCGGTTACAGCCCCGGTTTCTTGCCGCGTGAAGCCGGTGATGCGCGACCCTGACGGCGGCTGCAGTTATCGCACTCGCCACCAGGTGGCGCGCCGGCCCATTCCTAAGGGACTGGCTGCTGGGGCGCAGATAACTGGTTGGTTGATGGGCTTATTCGTCCATCATTTATTCACTCGCCATTCATTCACAGCTTTTATTCCCCAAGCACCTGGGAATAGTACATACCCACAGCCATTGTGCTAGGTGTGAGGAGGACCCCAAAGTGGCCCCAGCACCCACAACCCTCTTGGCTCAGCCGCCCCTCGGAAACGCCCACCG
>NW_007065516.1:0-3385 GCF_000164805.1 Carlito syrichta
AGTATGTGGGCTTGGTCCCTAGATTAAAAAGGGGGTATAAAAGAGGAAAATAATGGAGGGAGGGGGGTCAATGGGAAATTAGAAAGAGAGAATAGCGAGAGGGAAAACAGACAAACATACAAACTATCAGTGGGAAAGAGACACAAGGCTGGAGAGAAGTGAAGAAAAACACGTAAGAAAGATTCCCTAAAGAATGCTGATAGCTACACAGAGACAGACCAATAAAATCATGAGACAGTGTAAGTCAGAAAGCAAACAACAAAAGTGATCAAAACAGTCAAAATGACAAAATCATAAGTGAAAATAAGAGATCAGACTAAAGTCACTTCAGCTCTGATCTCCGGTCTCTCCCCTTTGTTTTTCACTGCAGGCAGCTAGATTTACTTGCAGTTTGGGTTTGGCTGCCTAGGAGTTGCTTTTGTCTGATTTAGCATAGGGGTGGGGCTTTGTCTCCTTTTTAATGACATTACCTTAGGAACTGAGGTGGGGGTTGTTGATAGGTCAGTGGGGCAATGGAAGTCTCTGCCTGGGGAATGGCGGAGGCAGATTCTCTTTTGTGGATCTGTTTCCCTCTACTTGTCTGGGTCCTCAAGCTTGGGGTCACATGCTGAGTGCCTCAGGCAGGGTGGGCCCGTAGCTCCAGAGCTCCAAAGCTTCAAAGGCAGGCAGTGAGCGGTGAGAGTGGCCCTGGGCCCCCCAGAGGGTCCTTCAGCCAGGAATGAACTGGTGTCTCTGAGGGGCAGGTGCCCAGAGTCTCCCTGAGTGACTGGCAGCTTGTTGCTGGGTGCTGGGTGAGAGACGTAGCAAGGGAGGGATCTGAGACCCGAGACTCCCACGCAGGTGAGAGTCACGTATGGTGGAACAGCCACAGCAGGGGGCCACAATATCCAGCCCTGTGTGGGACCAAAGGTCCCCGGGCCTCAGACCAGCACAGCTGGTGTTGGGCTGTGGGACGGGGGAAGAAAAGAGTCTTTTCAGGAACTCACGTTCAGAGAATCTCACAAGTTCACCTATGCTCTCACCATCTTTCTTGAACTCATCTCATTTCATCATTTCATCTCATTTCACCTCATTTCATCATTTCATTTTATTTCTTCATTTCATTTCATTTCTTCACATCAATTCATTTCTTCATTTCAATTCATCATTTCATTATTTTATTGCATCATTTTATATCATCTCATCTCATCATCTCGTGTCATTTCATTTCATCATTCCATTTCATCTGATCACATCTCATCTCTTCTCACTCATTTCATCATCTCATTTCATTTCATCATTTCATCTCATCTCATCTCATCATCTCATCTCATTTCATTTCATCTCATTTCATCTCATTTCATTTCATCTCACCTCATCATTTCATCTCATTTCATCACTTCATCTCGTTTTCTTTCATTTCATTTCATCATTCCATTCCATTCCATTTCTTCATTTCATTCCATTGCATTTCATCATTTCATTTCATTTCATCATTTAATCTTATCTCATCTCCTAATCTCATCTCATCTCATTTCATTTCATCATTTCATCTCATCTCATCATTTCATCTCTGTTCATCATTTCATTTTATGTCATCATTTCATTTCATCTCATTTCATTTTTTCATTTCATTTCATTTGAATTCATTTCATCATTTCATTTCATCATTTTATCTCATCTCATCTCAGCATCTCATCTCATTTCATCATTTCATTTCATCTCATCTCATCTCATTTCATCTCATCTCATCATCTCATCTCATCTCATTTCATCTCATCTCATCATCTCATCTCATTTCATTTCATCATTTCATCTCATCTTATTTCATTTCATCGTTTCATCTCATCTCTTCTCATCATTTCATCTCATTTTATTTCATCATTTCATTTCTTCATTTCATGTCATTTCTTCATTTCATTTCATCATTTCATCATTTTATCTCATCTCATCATCTCATCTCATTTCATTTTATCATCTCATCTCATCTCATTTCCTCATTTCATCTCATTTCATGTTATTTCAACATTTCATCTCATTTCATCATTCCATTTCATTTCATTGCATCATTTCATTTCATCATTTCATCTCATTTTATCTCATCTCATCTCATTTCATCATTTCATCTCATTTCATCATTTCATTTCATTTCTTCATTTCTTCATTTCATTTATTCATTTCATTCATCATTTTTCATCATTTTATCTCACCTCATCATCTCATCTCATCATTTATCTCATCTCATCTCACTTTTTCAGTTCATCTCATTTCATCATTTCATCTCATTTCATTTCATTTCATCATTTCATTTCATCTTATGTCATCACTTCATCTCATTTCTTCATTTCATTTCATTTCTTCATCTTATTTCATCATTTTATCTCATCTCATCTCATCATCTCATCTTATCCCATTTCATCTCATCATTTCATCTCATTTCATCTCATCTCATTTTATTTCATCATTTCATCTCATGTCATCTCATCTTATTTCCTAATCTCATCTCATCTCAATTTCATCTCATTTTATTTCAGTATTTCACTTTATTTCATCATTTCATTTCTTCATTTCATTTCTTCATTTCATTACATCATTTTATCTCATCTCATCATCTCATCTCATCTCATCATCTCATCTCATCTCATCATTTCATCTCATCTCATCTTATTTCATTTCATTTCATCATTTTGTTCCATCTCATCTCATCTCATTTCAACATTTCATTCCATTTCATTTCATTGCATCATTTCATCATTTCATCTCATGTCATCTCATCTCATATCATTTCATCATATTTCATCATTTCATTTCATTTCATTTCTTCATTTCTGTTCAGTTCATTTCATTTACCATTTCATTTCATCATTTTATCTCATTTCATTTCATCTCACTTCTTCAGTTCATCTCATTTCATTTCATCATTTCATCTCATTTCATTTCATCATTTCATTTCATCGCATTTCTTCATTTCATTTCTTCATTTTATTTCATTTCATCATTTCATTTCATCATTTTCTCATCTCATCTCATTTCATTTCGTCTCATCTCATCCCATTTCATCTCAACATTTCATGTCATTTCATCTCATTTCATTTCATCATTTCATTTCATCTCATCTCATCTCATCATTTCATTTCATCATTTCAGTTCATTTCATTTCATCATTTCATCTCATCTCATCTCATTTCATCATTTCATTTTATCTCATCTCATTTCATCATTTCATCTCATTTCTTCTGTGTTCATCATTTCATTTCATTTCTTTTCATCATTTCATTCCTTCATTTCATTATTTTATATCATCTCATCTCATATTTCATTTCATCATTTCATCTCATTTCATCTTATTATATAATTTTATCTCATTTCATTTAATCATTCCATTCCATTTCATTTCTTCATTTCA
>NW_007065517.1:0-315 GCF_000164805.1 Carlito syrichta
ATTTGGATACCCTTGATTTCCTTCTCTTGTCTAATTGCCCTAGCTAGGACTTCCAACACACTGTTGAACAAGAGGGGTGAGAGTGGGCAGCCTTGTCTTGGTCCAGTTTTCACGGGAAATGTTTCCAGTTTCTGTCCATTTAGCAATATGTTAGCTGTGAGTTTATCGTAGATGGCCCTTACTATTTTGAAGTATGTTTCTTCTATACCTAGGAGTTTGACGGTTTTTATCAAGAAGGATACTGGATTTTATCAAAAGCTTTGTCTGCATCTCATGAGATAATCATGTGGTTCTATTTTTACAACTGTTGATGTA
>NW_007065518.1:0-683 GCF_000164805.1 Carlito syrichta
CTCTCCATTCCATCCATTCCATTCCTCTCTATTCCATTTCCTTCCATTCCATTTCATTTCTCTCACGTCTATTCCATTCTTCTTCACTCTATTCAATTACATTCCATTTCATTTAGTTCCATTCCTTTCCATTTATTTCCATTCCATGCCATTCCATTCCTCTCCAGTCTATTCCTCCCCATTCCATTCAATTCCTCTCGATTCCAATCCTTTCTAGTCTATTGCATTCCATTGCAATCCTCTCCATTCAATTCCTTTCCACACCTCACAATTCCATTTCTTTACTCTCCATTTCATTCCACTCAGTTCCATTCCATTCCATTCCACTCCATTCCATTTCCTTTCACTCTATTGCGTTCCCTTCCTCTCAATTCCATTCCATTCCATTCCACTCCTCTCCATTCTATTACATTCCCCTCAATTCTATTTATTCCGTTCAATTCCTCCCCATTCCACTCTATTCCATTCTCTTACATTCAACTATAATCCAGTCCTCTCATTCTATTACATTCCAATTCTCTCCTTTCTTTTTCCTCCCCTTCCATTCTATTCCTCTCTATTCCATTCCATTTCTCTCCATTCCATTACTCTGCATTCCATTACTCTCCATTCCATTCCTGTCCTTTCCATTCCATTCCTGTCCATTTCATTCCATTCCTTTGCATTCCATTCCATTCCTCCCC
>NW_007065519.1:0-411 GCF_000164805.1 Carlito syrichta
GGCTGCGGTGGCCGGGAGTGGCCGCTGCACTCCAGTCTGGGCGACAGAGTGAGAGTCCAACTCAAAAAAAAAAAAAGAATGGGGAAACTCTTTGTGTACTTATTTGTATGTGATCATCAAGAAGTGATCTTCAAGATAGTTAAATGAATGACGTGTGTATACAATCATTTGTGTAAAGTGAGAGAGGGAGAAGAGTATGTATACACACACACACACACACACACACACACACACATGCTTGTTCAGCATAACTTGGGGACATTGTGGGTTCAGTTCCAGACCACTGTGATAAATTGAGTCACATGAACTTTTTGGTTTCTCAGTGTGCATAAAAGTTATGTTTATTCTATACTGTAGTCTACCAAGTGTGCAATAGCATTATGCCCATAGAACCAATACACATGGTATACA
>NW_007065520.1:0-5190 GCF_000164805.1 Carlito syrichta
CTAAAGAAAAATAATTTGTTTAAAAAATAAAATCAAATGCAAGAATTTAAGAACTAATGCAGAGAAGTCAAGAATATATCTTTGTTGATGATGATATCTGTGCCAGCTACAGTAAGTTGGAACTGTAGTAATTTCTCATAATAATTGGTGACTAATATCATTAAATACTTGATAATGTTATCATAAGTTTTATAATTTATTCTATCATAATAGAGTGACATAATAAGGATATGAAGGAAAGTTGTACCCAATGTCTAAAATTAACCACTCTCATATAAAATTGGTTTTTAAACTGCTGAGACACTCTTAACAAGGATTAAGTTGGCAATATTTGTGATTGAAATTGAAAAAAGTTCATATATGTAGTAACTCTCTACACTCCATGGCTTGTAGAATATAAAAACAGTTTCTCAGAAGAAGTTGAAAATGAAGAAGTTAATGACACATCTTCAAAGTCTATTTTGTCCATTTAATAAGAGCTCAAATCTGCTGTAGATTGGAGGTGTGTAATGAGAAAAACTTATTTCAAAATAGCCCATGCATGAGAATTTCCTGTTCAAACCTTCAGTGACAGATTGATGAGAAATCAACTTTTTCCATTCTTACCTCATTGTGAGCTTTCACAGGGCAGTCTGTGAAGATCACAGACATTGTTTCTACTTGTTCTGGATATACGCCTTTAAATTTACCTTTTGTTCCATGCTTTCCACTAAAGGATTTGTGACGTTCTGGGACAGAAGGTACGTGCAGCAACTTTCCATCTCTCTACTAGCCTACCTCATTTCGTGTGAGATTGCAAATGCTAGATGTGGTGCAATGGAGGTGCAATTCAACACAATGAAATCAAAGTGTAAATTTGCTACCTTTATTTGAGTAAGTCAGGATAGAATTCTGGAATGAGAAATATGTTGGAGAATTTCTTAAAGTTTTTAAAATATTGTCTGTGCAAAGTACTTAATTGCATTCACACATATTTGGGTTTGTTAGCCAATATTATTTACATAACCTGTAAATATAATAATTATCAATTAATTTTGGATTTTTGTAATCAGAAGATTGTGTATTTTTGAATAATATAAAATTTTATATTTAGGTTAGCCATAGTACAGAGATTATTAAAGTAAATAAATTAATGAAAGTTAAATACACTATTATCAGACCCTAAAGTAGATTTAATAAAATCAATTTTTATTTTTTAATAAAAGAGTGCGAAATAGATTACATAAAATGCTAAATTTCATTAAAAGTGTTTTGAAAAATACTTTTTAATAGTTGGTCACCATATTGCAAAAGGATATATCACTTTTGTCTAAGGGACTTCTCTAATGATTTATTTTTCATGCTTTAACTGACATGAATCGGAAAAAATAACATAGCAATTGTGATGAAAATAATAATTAAAATAACTGATATTTATTGAAAACATTATGTGCCACTTTGGCAATTTTTTTTACATGCATTACATTTTATATGCTCTTATGCTCACTTTTCATTGAAAAGTTGGGTTATTAGATATTGCATAACTTTTTAAAGGGCACACATTATAAAGTTCAGAGTCAGAATTAATTCTAGACCTCTCTAACTCCAGATTCCATTGAATAAATTATTAGATTAAATTATCTGAATTATTGCAAATACACAACTAAAATGACCTTGACACATTTTGACAATCATGGAAACTTTTTGTAATCTTAAACCAAGAGAGTTTTTACATAAATGTCTACATTTTTATTTATTGTTTTATGGCTTTACATTTTAGCCAGAAAATAATAGTCAATACATCTATGAAATAAGTGTTTTTTAAAAGTTTAATCTCTCCAATAATGTTATGCATGTTTATTATGTCATGTAATATTTCCAAAATATAAAAATTGTTACATTCTTAATAATTTATCAGAACTCATCAGTCTTTAAAAAGAACCATTTTATAACTGTTAATTTATTTCAATATATTACTGTAAGCTATCAAATAAAAGTTCATTAGCAAAACTATAATATATATGTCTCCATTCATGTTTTCCATGTACAGACAAGTCTTAACAAACTTTAGATTTCAAAATTACTATAAACTATGTTAAAAATTTTAATGCAGGTATTTTCTTGTATTGACATTAAAATATATTTGTGAATCAGACTTAACTAATGTATATATTTTAATTCATGAATTTCTTTGTTAGTTTTCTAATTTATTGCTTTTCATTGCCCCAGCAATATTTTTTGTGAAAAGTATAAACTTTTAAAAAAATATTTTTTCTATAAGAAACTTGTTTAATTCTAAGGAAATTAGAGTTAAAACTGTAGATTCCTCAATGACATTAAGTATTGGTACCTTCACTCCATTTTGCTCCATTTGACTGTGCTAGGCATGTTGTCATTATAAACTATGTATTAGCCTCTTAAGCACAGTTATTATACAGAAGAGTTCCTGACAACACACAGCAAGAAAGATGGATAATCACAGAGTAATCTACTCAAAACTGAATTTGCCCCCAAACCTGAAGAACCAGGAGAGAAAGTCTAAGGGCAATAAAAGCTCCATTTTAGTAACTGAACAGGAAATAACCTATGCAGAATTAAGCCTTCAAACTGCTTCTCAGGATCTCCTCCACAATGACAAAACTTTCCACAGCAAAGGTAAGGCATTTCATAGATCCTCAAAATAATTGTTAGGGATGAGCAGCTTGGGTAACAGGATATGGGAAAAGAGCAGGTAGTCTTCATATTTTTTATATGTGAATATCAGAGTTCCAAGATGAATTATGCTAATTTAAAATGAAATATTGATGCTATTTTACCTGGACATTGTTGAAATCTGTAGTTTTTTTCCTTCAAGTCACAGAGCATTATATTTACTCAAAATGCAATGGTACCTCTAAGGAAAACATTGCTGTGGGTTTTGCAGTTTGGAGTCCAAGTTTATCTATATGATTCTTATGCATGTGGGTTCTCTTGTCTGCAAATCTTGTCAATAACTATCTCCATCTCTCTTTTCTCTGTTTTTATTTCTTTTCCTATAGATTTATTGTCACCTCCAGTGAAGCTCATTGCTGGCATCCTGGGAATTATCTGTTTGGGATTAATAGTTACCATGGTAACAATAGTGATTATACTTTGTAAGTATACTTTGGAAAAATATAGGAGAGCTTTTCACCTAATTGAATAGAAATGCCTCTAAATATTTTGCATTATTGAGGAATAGAATTCTCATTTTTACATTTGTTTTTGAACTAAATATGGAATAATTGTTCTGAATTTGTAAAAAGTATGAATGAAAGAATAATTATAAAAAAGTATTTGCTTTAAATTAGATGTATATGTTCTGATTTCAAACTCCAAAAAGATATTTTTGAAATAAAAGATTATTTTAAATTTTCTAGCTACAGCAAAACAGAAGCAGACCAATTCTTTCCAAAATGCAAGCACTCAGAAAGGTATGTAATGATTTCCAAAGTTCTGATAAGAGTTTATATTTTGTATTGATCTTTAGTCATGCAAAACAGCCAGAGATTTATTGAAGGAAAATAAATTGCAAAATTTATCCATAAATGTCTGTAAATAAAGATTATAAGAACATATTTTCTTTTCTTTAGAAATAAATTTAAATACTCATTCAAAATCATTATACCCTATTTTGTTTTGTTGCAAATTCCTATTGCTATAAAATCATGAGATAAATAATTTTACTTTTATACAAAAGTATGTTCAGTGATTTCAAGATGTGTGTAATGTGACCTTTTGTCTGTTGGTTTGCTTCATGTGTGAACACAATTAAAGGAGAAGAGACTATATTTTTACAGTGTGTACGTGTATGAGTGAGTTTTTAATTATATGTACATCCTGTGAGCATACCTAGATATGTTACGTACATATATGACAAGGCTTGTACATTAAGTTTTATATAAAGTATTCATATT
This sequence comes from Carlito syrichta, assembly GCF_000164805.1. Taxonomy (NCBI): domain Eukaryota; kingdom Metazoa; phylum Chordata; class Mammalia; order Primates; family Tarsiidae; genus Carlito; species Carlito syrichta. Next base: position 3,915 of record NW_007065520.1, read on the forward strand.
GTTTCTTGATAGTAATTTGCAATGTTTCCTCAGCACATAATTGTAGTTGTCCAGAAGAATGGTTTACATATTCCAACAGCTGTTATTATATTGGAAAGGAAACAAAAACTTGGGAGGAGAGTATGATGGCCTGTGCTTCTATGAACTCCAGCCTGCTTTATATAGATGATGAAGAAGAAATGGTATGGCGGTCAATGTTTCAAATACTTCATTGAAAGCTTATTTCAGCCAGTAATATACAGATAGATAGATAGATAGATAGATAGATAGATAGATAGATAGATAGATAGATTTTTTTTGAGTTGTAGTCTCACTCTGCCGTCCAGACAGGAGTGCACTAGCCACTCCTGGTCACTGCAGCCTTGACCTGCAGGGCTCTGGCGGCCTTCCTCTTCAGCCTTCCAAGTAACCAGAACTACAGGAACATGCTACCACACCTGGCTGATTCTTGATGTATTGTAGAGAAAAGGTCTCGTCAACCTCTCCAGGCGAGTTTCGAACTTGCGGGCTTAGGAATCCTCTTGCCTCAGGTCTCCCAAAGTGCTGGGCTTACAGGCTGAGCCACTGAGCCCAGCTCAGCTTTTTATTTCCACCATTCCCAGCTCTCCTTTGCTTCTGTTTTTTATTTGTATTATAGCTTAGAGGTGAATGTTGTTGGGAGTAATGCAGATAATGCATATATACCACCTGACCTTCGAACACTGTATTCAATAAAAAGGAAATCAGATAAAAAATGGGGACTGATATAGTATTAAATTATGTGGTTCCTCTAAGAAACAAGTAAAGAGGAGTTTGGGGCATATGTCATTCATTTTCTTGATGGCAATTTCTTAACTCCCTTCTAAACCAAAACTCTGAATATCTGTGAAAAACATATTGTTTTAGTCACAATATCTGAGAAATGAATGCACAAACCGGAAACTTAAACAAATCCATGCTGTTAGTTTTGACAACATGGGTGACTATTAAATTATGTCAATCACATTTTTTAAAAATTAACTTGAGAAGGAGAATAAAATTATTAAGTTAAACATTTAAGAGTTTTCTTTATATGAACACTATTCAAAAGCATATATGACCAACAAGCATATAAAACTACTCAACATCACTAATCATCAAAGAAATGACAATGAATATTACAATGAAATGCCAACTCATGCCATTCAAACTGACTATGAATAAAGAGAAAACAATAACAGATGATTACAAGCATGTGGAGAAATCAAAACATTATACACTGTTGGTGGGAATGTAAATTCGTACAATATTATGGCAA
>NW_007065521.1:0-534 GCF_000164805.1 Carlito syrichta
TCCACTCACCTCAGCCTCCCAAAGGCGTGGGATTACAGGCTGAGCCACCGAGCCGGCTCACCAATTTTATTAATTGGCACTGGAGAAATCCATAAAAATAGAACTTCAAGAAGGAAAAAGACAGCAATCCAATGCGAGTGTGATTGGAGTATGATTTGGGTGGGAGCCGGAGGAAACAGACCTCTTCTTCACGGGGTTGTCCAGTCCAAACAAGCGTGAAGGGCCTGGCTCGGCTGGGTGACGTGGAGAAATCCAGGGTCGACTGTTGAGGTCGGATGCCTGGGACAACACTTCATTCATTAAAAATCGCTGTCAATGATTAGGAGTAAGAATGCCCGTAGGAATGGTAACCACAGAGGTAAAAGTCACTACTCAGGCAGCAATTTCAAAAATAACACCTGCCTGGGCAGCGAGACCTCATCTCTACAATAAATCAAAAACAAAATCAGCCGGGCGTGGTAGCTGCGCCTGTAATTCCGGCTACTCGGAAGGCTGAGGCGGAAGGATCGCCGGAGCCCAGCGGGTCGAGGCTGC
>NW_007065521.1:1868-5351 GCF_000164805.1 Carlito syrichta
CCCAGCCCGCCTGCGGGTGGCGCCCACAAACGGTGTGAACTCCTGCTTGCGCCCATCCAGCCGCCCACGGAACCCTCAAACGCGAAAGCCGGGGCCCGCGCCGGCTCGGGGAGGGGCGCGGTCATGAGTGGCCGCGTCCCGCTGGCGGAGAAGGCCTTGTCTGAGGGCCATGCCCGCCTCCGCTACAGGGACACCTCCTTGCTCATCTGGCAGCAGCAGCAGCAAAAGCTGGAGTCGGTGCCACCGGGCACCTACCTGAGCCGAAGCCGGAGCATGTGGTACGCCCAGTACGGGAACGAGGCCATCTTGGTCCGAGACAGAAACAAGCTTGAGGTCTCCCGGGACACGGGGCAGTCCAAGTTCTGCGTGCTTATGTAACCCCAGCATGAGAGCCTGGACCCAGACGCTGGTTTCCCGGAAGACAAGACAGTCGTCTTGTGGACTTGCCGTCCTTACGGGAGATTCGGGATCTCGAACGTGAAGCTGAGACTGTAAGGTGGGAAACCAGGCCGCCCAGACTTGGCTCCCAAGCCCTTCGGCCCAGCGGTGGGTCCCCTCGTGGACAGTCGTTCAACATTGTCATCTCTGCGTGCTGCGGGCGGGGCCCAGGCCTGGGCACGCTGGGCTGCTTTTCGGTTATGCCTCCAAGTCAAGCAAGAGTAAGACCCTTCCCTGTTAAAAACACCGTTTCAAGTTTCTGTAGGCTGTTTTTAGTATTAGCTGCTGCTCAGTAAAGAACTGGTCAGGTCCGGAAAGACAGGATGGCCGTCGCCGTGATGTAAGGCCTGCTTGCTCGGACCAAGGTGGAAGGTGGCCGGCTGTAGTTAGCACGAGCACTAAGCAGCCCAGTGACCGGGAGCTCTGGGTCGCCCAAACAACCATCCTGTGCGTCATATTGCAGGGCCATCCGCACTCTTGAGCTCGCTACGGGTGCACCCGAAACACACGGAGGACCCCCCGAGTGGCCTGCGCCATGTGCGTGGCCCATAGTGATTCCAGCCATCATGACATGCTGGAGAAGGGCAGGCTTTCCATGGACGGGTGTGCTGCTGCTTTCTCCGGGGCACAGCACCCACCACTCAGTAGGGATGTGTGTCACCATGGCTGCCCGCAAGCCGCCTGTGCAGGCTGTTTCCATGGGCCATTTTGAAAGCCCTTGCCCTCGGCTGTAATTAAAGCCTGCCTGGCTATAAAAACACAGAGGTGTCTTGTCACAGCTGGTTCTTCTCCAAATAAACATCCTTTAGGAGTCCCCCCTTCCTCACTCTTACTGTTTTTTTGAGTCACAGTCTCACTCCGTGACCCAGGCCGGAGTGCAGCGGCACAATCACGGCTCGACCTCCTGGGCTCGGGCGATCCTTCTGCCTCAGCCACTGAGGTAGCTGGGACTACAGGCGTGCACCACCATGCCTGGCTAATTTTTTTTTTGGTAGAGACGGGATCTCACTATGTTACCCAGGCTGGTCTTGAACTTCTGGGCTCAAGCAAGCCTCTTACCTCGGTCTCCCAAAGTGCTGGGATTACATGTGTGAGCCACCGTGACAGGCCCTCACTCTATTTTTTATTTGTTTATAAGACCTTACTTGGCTTTCCATTAAAAAAAAATAAAAGTAGGCTGGGCTTGGTGGCTCAGCCTGTAATCCCAGCACTTTGGAGACCGAGGTGAGTGGATTGCCTGAGCCCGTGGGTTCGAGACCCGCCTGGGCAACTTGAGAAGACCTCATCTCTACAATAAATCAAAAAATCAGCCGGGCGTGGTAGCACGCGCCTGTAGTTCCAGCTACTTGGAAGGCTGAGGCGGAAGGATCGCCGGAGCCCAGCAGGTCGAGGCTGCGGTGGCCGGGAGCGGCCACTGGGTGACAGAGTGAGACTCCAACTCAAAATATAAATAAATAAATAAAAGTAGCATCTAGTGCTTGCTAGAAACCTCAAGCCAGAAAATGCATAAAACCAAGCAAAAGCACCTTCCCGGGACACCATCAGCCACGTGGTTCATGTCCCCTTGACGTGTCATCTTTCTTGCTCAGCTATACAGACGGGCATTCTCTTCATGCCCTTCACGTCTGCCTCTCCTGTGAGCCCACACGGGCATGGAGATGGCATCAAGGATGTCACCCTTGCACAGTGTGTCCTGAATGTGGCTGCCCCTCTGCTATGCACGCTCACTGGCAAATGTCCTGTCGATGCAACCACTGGGGCAAGCGCTGTTCCGCAGACATCCTGCCAAGGCCTGGTCTGCACCTGCCTGCTGCACAGCCCGAGTCCTTTTTGCTCGACTGCTGGCTGGCTCCTCAGGTGGGAGGCTCAGGGTCAGCCTTCCAGGCACACAGAGCCTCAGAGGGAACTGGCATGGGACCGGAGGGCTTGTCGGGTCGGCTGACTTCTGCGGCGAGGGCTTGTCCGCTGAGGAAGCAGGCCAGGCCCCCTAGACGGGGCTGGCGACAGCTTTCGGTTCTTCAGTGGAAGAAAGCCAACTCCACAGACCAGCCTGGGAGGGCCGTGTGCCGCTGGCTCGCTACGCCTCAACTCACCTGAGGATGGGCTGTGCCCAGGCCAGCCCCCCACACAGGACGCAGCGCTGACACACAGAGACAAGGTGTGAGGTCACCACAGTGCCGAGGGGACCAGCTCGTCCTCGTGGGCCAGTTTCCGCAGGGGTCAGGGGCTGTGGGCCACGCTCCGGACAGCTGGCTTAGCTAAGCCGCTTAGGCTGCAGGGAGGCACCATCTGCCTGGGCAGACAAGGTCCTGTCTCCGTCTTCAAGGAGGCGGCTCTGGACAAGGAGCGTCACCGTCTGGCCAAGAGCGACACGGCCCTAACCCAGTCCAGGGCTGGGATGGACACGTTCTCAAGCCTGGACATGGCCCAACTAGAACCTTCTCCCCAGAAACGTCTCTTCTGGGCCCAGCTCCAACGCCACGGCCACTGGGTGCAGCGTCAGAGCTCTCGGGCACCTTGACGTTTCATCCCGTTAGGCCTTGATGTGTGCCGGGTCCTGCGGTGAGTGACAGCAGACCTTGGCGCGAAGACCTGCTCTTTGGGACTTCACTCAAGCGTCCAGCTGGCCCTCCTGCTCTTGTCCCGGAGTGTCTTGACGCCTGTGTCGGGGCCTCAACTAACCTGAGGACGGGCTGTGGTGCGGGGAGGGAGGGGGGAATGTGTGACCGCGTGGTCTAAAACAACCTGTCTGGAAAACCAATGAACCAACAAGAAAGCTCAGTAAGGAAAAAAACTGATGCTAAATTCTGCCGGGGCTGAGGGCAAGAGCTACTTACGTGGCTTCCTACGCCCCTTTGGATGCTCTGAGGGTTTCCCCCAAGAATTATACAATCAAGACCTGGCACGCGGTCCAGCACAGCTAATAATTCAGCCTCACAAAATTTTTTTCTTTTTTGAGTTGGAGTCTCACTCGGTCGCCCAGACTGGAGTGCAGTGGCCGCTCCCGGCCACCGCAGCCTCGACCTGCTGGGCTCCGGCGATCCT
>NW_007065522.1:0-734 GCF_000164805.1 Carlito syrichta
CAGTGTCTCACTGTAGTTTGTGGCTGACTGGAGCCCTTTTCTTGGCTAGTATTCAAATATCTTTTATCTTCATGTAATCTAATATATTTATTACTATAGTCAATGCCTTAATGACACTATCAGCTTCCCATTTTCACTACTCCTTATTGCTTATCTCTCTTGGTATTTAAAAATCATTTTGCATTGTAAAGAAAAAGACTGAAAATGAAGTAACCTAGCAACGTGCACAAAGATCATATTTTTATAAATGCTGCCTATTGTTCCTTTGACAAGGAGTAAGAATCTCCTGTGGACAGAAGCAAATTTTCATGTGCTTTATCTAGATTCAGGAGAATAAAACCTTTCTCCCTCATTGACGTTCTCTCTGTGTTTTCAGTCATGGAGACTGATTACTATACAGAAAATTCTGAGCCAGTTCCATAATAATTTTGTTACCTAGTAACTTGGGGTGATTGTGAAGTAGCATAAAAATGAACGCAAATATAATTAGAAAGTTTTCTCTGAATCCAATTACACACAGTTTAGAAGGGCATATCTATTTTTCCTTGGTATTTGTTTTCATTCTGATTTAGAAACTTTCTAATAGTTTGACAATTCTATTATCTGGTCTATATGCATGCACTGATTTTTTAAAATAAAGTGTAAGTTAATTTCAGTTTAAGATAGGTTTATCAGGATGTTGAAGTGCATCTAACTTTTTTTTCTAACTTCCTGAGTGCATAGAATTATTTCAA
>NW_007065523.1:0-345 GCF_000164805.1 Carlito syrichta
TGTAATTGAATAGAATGGATAGTAACGGAATGTAATGTAATAAAATGGAATGGAATGGAGTGGAATGGAATGGCAAATGACAGAATGGAATGGAATCGAAAGGAATGGAATGGAAAGAAATGGAATGGAGAGTAACGGAATGGAATAGAATGGAATGGAATGCAATGGAGTGTAATTGAATTGAACGGATAGTAATGGAACATAATGTAGTGGAAGGAAATGGTATGGAATGGTATGGAATGGAATGGAATGGAGTGGAGTGGAGTGGAATGGAATGGAGAGTAACAGAATGCAATGGAATGGAATGGAAAGGAATGCAATGGAAAGGAATGGAATGGAGAGTAA
>NW_007065524.1:0-517 GCF_000164805.1 Carlito syrichta
GACTCCAACTTAAAAAAAAAAAGTGCAGCCCTTTCTGCTTTTGCCTGAGCTCTCCTAGGAACCCGCACCTCTCCACCCCATTATCATCCTTTTTGCTTAGTATCAAATCCCCAGAGCTCCCAGAATCCTCCTGATGGGGAGGGGTACTTCTGTGGTTGTATTTTTAAACTGCAGCACCTTCCCTGGGGCTCCTTCCCCACCTCCTGCCCAGCTGGCTGCTCCTAGGAGTGATTGATGGTGTCAGCTCTTGTGACATCACTGGAGGAGGGAGGCCGGATGACAGCCAGAGGGCCTGGGTCTGGAGCGGATGGCCTGGTCTCTCTGGATGGGCCCGGAGGTCCTTAGTAACACCTTGAATTTCAAGCACAGATCCCTCTGTGGTCAGTAAAGGATGTTTTGTAATTTTCTAACTAAAGGAAAGTTTTAGAGAGGACTACCTTCCAGCATTGATGCCAGGACACAAAAAGAGTGGTTTATTTGTAACTAAGGCACATAAGAAGTCACCATAACATTTATG
>NW_007065525.1:0-328 GCF_000164805.1 Carlito syrichta
CTAACCAAGATGTAAGCTAGGACTACTAAAGGAAGCTCTAAGTGGCGGCTTGGGGCCATCTTGCTTGAAAGTCTCTTCCTGCAAGTTGCTGACTAATAAACTTCTCCTTTGTTAAAATTAAGTCAGTGGGCTGTTATTTAATCGCTCGGACTCTACTTCACTTTCTCCTAAAAACTGCTCTCTAGTGGGAGTTAAAGGTGTTCCAAAAAACTAAATGTTTCACCTAACAGTTACTAAAATGTGAATTCAAATTATGACTGTAAAAGGTTATCTATAAATAAATAAAAAGGAAAGCAAAAAGCAAAGGAAAAATATAAAAAGGTTGTTG
>NW_007065526.1:0-300 GCF_000164805.1 Carlito syrichta
TAAAATCATAAGTCAAAATAAGTGAAAGAGAGAAGTGCGAGAGGGATAACAGATATACATACCAGCTATCAGGTGAGAAAGAGTCACGGGGCTGGGAAGAAGTGAAGAAAGACCCGTAAGAAAGATTCCCTAAGGATTACTGATAGCTACACAGAGACAGGTCAATAAAATCAAGAAACAGGGGAGATCAGAAGGTAAATAACAGACGTGATGTAAACCAACAGTTACAATGATAAAATCATAAGTCAAAATAAGCGAAAGAGAAGTGCAAGAGGGAAAACAGATATACATACCAACTAT
>NW_007065527.1:0-393 GCF_000164805.1 Carlito syrichta
GGCTCAGGCAATCCACTCACCTCAGCCTCCCAAGGTGCGGGATTACAGGCTGAGCCACCGAGCCTGGCTGAAAATTATTCTTTTTTATGTCGCCAAAACACTGTGTACCAGCCACTGTTGCTTAGGTTATCTGTATTCATGAATTCATTCCTCTCTAAGTTCTATGAAGTAGCTACTAGCATATGATTATCCCCATTGCAGAGATGAGGAAACTGAGATGCAGAGTAATTCAGTAACTGCCTAGATAGGGTCACAAACTTGGCAAGTGATAGAGCCAGATTGGACCCCAATTTTTTTTTTGAGTTGGAGTCTCACTCTGTTGCCCAGACTGGAGTGCAGTGGCCCCTTCCGGCCACCGCAGCCCTGACCTGCTGGGCTCCAGTGATCCTTCCA
>NW_007065528.1:0-1041 GCF_000164805.1 Carlito syrichta
AGCAGGTTCGGTGGCTCAGCCTGTAATCCCACACCTTTGGGAGGCTGAGGTGAGTGGATTGCCTGAGTCCGCGAGTTCGAGACCCACCTGGGCAGCAAGACCTCATCTTTACAATAAATCAAAAAATCAGCCAGATGTGGTAGCGCGCTCCTGTAATTCCGGCTACTCAGAAGGCTGAGGTGGAAGGATTGCCAGAGCCCAGCATGTCGAGGTTGTGGGGGCTGGCAGCGGCCACTGCACTCCAGTCTGGGTGACAGAGTGAGACTCCAACTCAAAAAAAAAAAAAAGATACCTGGAAACAAATGAAAGTGAAGAAACATCTTACCAGAATCTCTGAGATGTCATGAAACCTGTAGTAAGAGGGGAATTTATATCCCTACAAATGCACATGAAGAAAATGGAGGAAGCACAAATTAACAGCCTAACAAGCCACCTATGGAAGCTGAAAAGCAAACCACAAAAACCCTACTTTCAGCAGAAGAATCCAGAGCACCAAAGTAAAATCCCAAATACAGGACATAGAAGACAAAAAGACAATACAAAAAAATCAATAAAACAAAAAGCTGGTTCTTTGAAAGGATAAACAAGATCAATGGTCCCCTAGCTAAACTGACCAAGAAAAAGAAAGAAAAAACACAAATAAGCACAATCAGAAACACAAAAGATGAAGTCACATCTGACCCTGTAGAAATACAAAAGATCATTAGAGACTACTATGTACACTTGTATGGAAACAAATGTGAAAACCTCAACGAAATGGAGGACTTTATGTCATCACACAACCTGCCTAGGTTGAAGCAAGAAGAAATTGAGAACCTAAATAGACCAATAACAATCAAGGAAATTTACTATATAATAAGAAAACTACCTACAAAAAAAAGCCCTGAACCAGATGGCTTTCCAGCAGAATTCTACAAGACATTTAAGGAGCAGCTGATTCCAATCCTACTGGAGGCATTTCAGGTGATTGAAAAAGATGGAACCCTCCCCAAATCATTTTATGAAGCTAACATCACATTGATACCCAAGCCAGGTAAAGAC